>NC_141554.1:99858125-100013250 GCF_021556685.1 Rattus norvegicus
CCAGCTTCTGGCTATTATAAATAAGGCTGCGATGAACATAGTGGAGCACATGTCTTTTTTATATGTTGGGGCATCTTTTGGGTATATGCCCAAGAGAGGTATAGCTGGATCCTCAGGCAGTTCAATGTCCAATTTTCTGAGGAACCTCCAGAATGATTTTCAGAATTGTTGTACCAGTCTGCAACCCCACCAACAATGGAGGAGTGTTCCTCTTTCTCCACATCCTCACCAGCATCTGCTGTCACCTGAGTTTTTGATCTTAGCCATTCTCACGGGTGTGAGGTGAAATCTCAGGGTTGTTTTGATTTGCATTTCCCTTATGACTAAAGATGTTGAACATTTCTTTAGGTGTTGCTCAGCCATTCGGCATTCCTCAGCTGTGAATTATTTGTTTAGCTCTGAACCCCAATTTTTAATAGGGTTATTTGTCTCTCTGTGGTCTAACTTCTTGAGTTCTTTGTATATTTTGGATATAAGCCCTCTATCTGTTGTAGGATTGGTAACGATCTTTTCCCAATCTGTTGGTTGCTATTTTGTCCTAACCACAGTGTCCTTTGCCTTACAGAAGCTTTGCAGTTTTATGAGATCCCATTTGTCAATTCTTGATCTTAGAGCATAAGCCATTGGTGTTTTGTTCAGGAAATTTTTTCCAGTGCCCATGTGTTCCAGATGCTTCCCTAGTTTTTCTTCTATTAGTTTGAGTGTATCTGGTTTGATGTGGAGGTCCTTGATCCACTTGGACTTAAGCTTTGTACAGGGTGATAAGCATGGATTGATCTGCATTCTTCTACATGTTGACTTCCAGTTGAACCAGCACCATTTGCTGAAAATGCTATCTTTTTTCCATTGGATGGTTTTGGCTCCTTTGTCAAAAATCAAGTGCCCATAGGTGTGTGGGTTCATTTCTGGATCTTCAGTTCTATTCCATTGGTTTATCTGTCTGTCTCTGTACCAATACCATGCAGTTTTTATCACTATTGCTCTGTAATACTGCTTGAGTTCAGGGATAGTGATTCCCCCTGAAGTCCTTTTATTGTTGAGGATAGTTTTACCTATCCTGGGTTTTTTGTTATTCCAGATGAATTTGCAAATTGTTCTGTCTAACTCTTTGAAGAATTGGATTGGTATTTTGATGGGGATTGCATTGAATCTGTAGATCGCTTTTGGTAAAATGGCCATTTTTACTATATTAATCCTGCCAATCCATGAGCATGGGAGATCTTTCCATCTTCTGAGGTCTTCTTCAATTTCTTTCTTCAGTGTCTTGAAGTTCTTATTGTACAGATCTTTTAGTTGCTTGGTTAAAGTCACACCGAGGTACTTTATATTATTTGGGTCTTTTATGAAGGGTGTCGTTTCCTTAATTTCTTTTTTTTTTTTTGTTTTTTGTTTTTGTTTTTGTTTTTATTTATTTATTTATTTTATTAACTTGAGTATTTCTTATATACATTTCGAGTGTTATTCCCTTTCCCGGTTTCCGGGCAAACATCCCCCTCCCCCTTCCCCTTCCTTATGGGTGTTCCCCTCCCAACCCTCCCCCCATTGCCGCCCTCCCCCCACCAGTCTAGTTCACTAGGGGTTCAGTCTTAGCAGGACCCAGGGCTTCCCCTTCCACTGGTGCTCTTACTAGGATATTCATTGCTACCTATGAGGTCAGAGTCCAGGGTCAGTCCATGGTAGTCTTTAGGTAGTGTCTTAGTCCCTGGAAGCTCTGGTTGCTTGGCATTGTTGTACATATGGGGTCTCGAGCCCCTTCAAGCTATTCCAGTTCTTTCTCTGATTCCTTCAACGGGGGTCCTATTCTCATTTCAGTAGTTTGCTGCTGGCATTCACCTCTGTATTTGCTGTATTATGCCTGTGTCTCTCAGGAGCGATCTACATCCGGCTCCTGTCGGTCTGCACTTCTTTGCTTCATCCATCTTGTCTAATTGGGTGGCTGTATATGTATGGGCCACATGTGGGGCAGGCTCTGAATGGGTGTTCCTTCAGTCTCTGTTTTAATCTTTGCCTCTCCCTTCCCTGCCAAGGGTATTCTTTTTCCTCATTTAAAGAAGGAGTGAAGCATTCACATTTTGATCATCTGTCTTGAGTTTCGTTTGTTCTAGGGATCTAGGGTAATTCAAGCATTTGGGCTAATAGCCACTTATCAATGAGTGCATACCATGTATGTCTTTCTGTGATTGGATTAGCTCACTCAGCATGATATTTTCCAGTTCCAACCATTTGCCTACGAATTTCATAAACTCGTTGTTTTTGATAGCTGAGTAATATTCCATTGTGTAGACGTATCACATTTTCTGTATCCATTCCTCTGTTGAAGGGCATCTGGGTTCTTTCCAGTTTCTGGCTATTATAAATAAGGCTGCTATGAACATAGTGGAGCACGTGTCTCTTTTATATGTTGAGGCATCTTTTGGGTATATGCCCAAGAGTGGTATAGCTGGATCCTCAGGCAGTTCAATGTCCAATTTTCTGAGGAACCTCCAGACTGATTTCCAGAATGGTTTTACCAGTCTGCAACACCACCAACAATGGAGGAGTGTTCCTCTTTCTCCACATCCTCGCCAGCATGTGCTGTCACCTGAGTTTTTGATCTTAGCCATTCTCACTGGTGTGAAGTGAAATCTCAGGGTGGTTTTGATTTGCATTTCCCTTATGACTAAGTTTCCCTAATTTCTCTCTCAGCTTGTTTCTCCTTTGTGTAGAGGAAGGCTACTGATTTATTTGCGTTAATTTTATACCCAGCCACTTTGCTGAAGTTGTTTATCAGCTTTAGTAGTTCTCTGGTGGAACTTTTGGGATCACTTAAATATACTATCATATCATCTGCAAATAGTGATATTTTGACTTCTTCTTTTCCGCTCTGTATCCCCTAGATCTTTTGTTGTCTCATTGCTCTGGCTAGAACTTCAAGGACTATATTGAATAAGTAGTGAGAGAGTGGGCAGCCTTGTCTAGTCCCTGATTTTAGAGGGATTGCTTCAAGTTTCTCTCCATTTAGTTTAATGTTAGCAACTGGTTTGCTGTATATGGCTTTTACTATGTTTAGGTATGGGCCTTGAATTCCTATTCTTTCCAGGACTTTTATAATGAAGGGGTGTTGAATTTTGTCAAATGCTTTCTCAGCATCTAATGAAATGATCATGTGGTTTTGTTCTTTCAGTTTGTTTATATAATGGATCACGTTGATGGTTTTCCGTATATTAAACCATCCCTGCATGACAGGGATGAAGCCTACTTGATCATGGTGGATGATTGGTCTGATGTGCTCTCGGATTCGGTTTGCCAGAATTTTATTGAGTATTTTTGCGTCGATATTCATAAGGGAAATTGGTCTGAAGTTCTCTTTCTTTGTTGGGTCTTTGTGTGGTTTAGGTATAAGAGTAATTGTAGCTTCATAGAAGGAATTCGGTAGTGCTCCATCTGTTTCAATTTTGTGGAATAGTTTGGATAATATTGATATGAGGTCTTCTATGAAGGTTTGATAGAATTCTGCACTAAACCTGTTTGGACCTGGGCTGTTTTTGGTTGGGAGACCTTTAATGACTGCTTCTATTTCCTTAGGAGTTATGGGGTTGTTTAACTGGTTTATCTGTTCCTGATTTAACTTCAGTACCTGGTAACTGTCTAGGAAATTGTCCATTTCCTGTAGATTTTCAAGTTTTGTTGAATATAGGCTTTTATAGTAAGATCTGATGATTTTTTGAATTTCCTCTGAATCAGTAGTTATGTCTCCCTTTTCATTTCTGATTTTGTTAATTTGGCCACACTCTCTGCGTCCTCTCGTTAGTCTGGCTAAGGGTTTATCTATCTTGTTGATTTTCTTAAAGAACCAACTTTTGGTTCTGTTGATTCTTTCTATGGTCCTTTTTGTTTCTAATTGGTTGATTTCAGCTCTGAGTTTGATTATTTCCTGCCTTCTATTCCACCTGGGTGTATTTGCTTCTTTTTGTTCTAGAGCTTTTAGGTGTGCTGTCAAGCTGCTGACATATGCTCTTTCCTGTTTCTTTCTGCAGGCACTCAGCGCTATGAGTTTTCCTTTTAGCAGAGCTTTCATTGTGTCCCATATGTTTGGGTATGTTGCACCTTCATTTTCATTAAATTCTAAAAAGTCGTAATTTTTTTCTTTATTTCTTCCTTGACCAGGTTGTCATTGAGTAAAGCATTGTTCAATTTCCACGTGTATGTGGGCATTCTTCCCTTATTGTTATTGAAGACCAGTTTTAGGCCGTGGTGGTCTGATAGCACGCATGGGATTATTTCTATCTTTCTGTACCTGTTGAGGCCCGTTTTTTGACCAATTATATGGTCAATTTTGGAGAAAGTACCATGAGGAGCTGAGAAGAAGGTATATCCTTTTGCTTTAGGATAGAATATTCTTTAAATATCCGTTAAGTCCATTAGGCTCATGACTTCTCTTCGTCTGTCTACGTCTCTCTTTAATTTCTGTTTCCATGATCTGTCCATTGATGAGAGTGGGGTGTTGAAATCTCCTACTATTATTGTGTGAGGTGCAATGTGCGTTTTGAGCTTTAGTAAGGTTTCTTTTACGTATGTAGGTGCCCTTGTATTTGGCACATAGATATTTAGGATTGAGAGTTCATCTTGGTGCATTTTTCCTTTGATGAATATGAAGTGTCCTTACTTATCTTTTTTGATGACTTTTAGTTGAAAATTGATTTTATTTGATATTAGAATGGCTACTCCAGCTTGCTTCTTCCAACCATTTGCTTGGAAAGTTGTTTTCCAGCCTTTCACACTGAGGTAGTGTCTGTCTATGTCTCTGAGGTGTGTTTCCTGTAGGCAGCAGAATGCAGGGTCCTCATTGCGTATCCAGTTTGTTAATCTATGTCTTTTTATTGGGGAGTTGAGGCCATTGATGTTGAGAGATAGTAAGGAATAGTGATTATTGCTTCCTGTTATATTCATATTTGGATGTGAGGTTATGTTTGTGTGCTTTTCTTCTCTTTGTTTTGTTGCCAAGACGATTAGTTTCTTGCTTCTTCTAGGGTATAGCTTGCCTCCTTATGTTGGGCTTTACCATTTATTATCCTTTGTAGTGCTGGATTTGTAGAAAGATATTGTGTAAATTTAGTTTTGTCATGGAATATCTTGGTTTCTCCATCTATGTTAATTGAGAGTTTTGCAGGATACAGTAACCTGGGCTGGCATTTGTGTTCTCTTAGGGTCTGTATGACATCAGTCCAGGATCTTCTGGCCTTCATAGTTTCTGGCGAGAAGTCTGGTGTGATTCTGATAGGTCTCCCTTTATATGTTACTTGACCTTTTTCCCTTACTGCTTTTAATATTCTTTCTTTATTTTGTGCGTTTGGTCTTTTGACAATTATGTGACGGGAGGTGTTTCTTTTCTGGTCCAATCTATTTGGAGTTCTGTAGGCTTCTTGTATGCCTATGGGTATCTCTTTTTTTAGGTTAGGGAAGTTTTCTTCTATGATTTTGTTGAAGATATTTACTGATCCTTTGAGCTGGGAGTCTTCACTCTCTTCTATACCTATTATCCTTAGCTTTTATCTTCTCATTAAGTCCTGGATTTCCTGTATGTTTTGGACCAGTAGCTTTTTCCGCTTTACATTATCTTTGACAGTTGAGTCAATGATTTGTATGGAATCTTCTGCTCCTGAGATTCTCTCTTCCATCTCTTGTATTCTGTTGGTGAAACTTGTATCTACAGCTCCTTGTCTCTTCTTTTGGTTTTCTATATCCAGGGTTGTTTCCATGTGTTCTTTCTTGATTGCTTCTATTTCAATTTTTATTCCTTCAACTGTTTGATTGTGTTTTCCTGGAATTTTTTCAGGGATTTTTGTGTCTCCTCTTTATGGGCTTCTATTTGTTTATTTATGTTTTCCTGGAATTCTTTCAGGGATTTTTGTGTCCCCTCTCTATGGGCTTCTACTTGTTTATTTATGTTTTCCTGGAATGCTTTCAGGCATTTTTGCAATTCCTCTCTGTAGGCTTCTACTTGTTCTCTAAGGGAGTTCTTCACGTCTTTCTTGAAGTCCTCCAGCATCATTATCAAATATGATTTTGAAACTAGATCTTGCTTTTCTGGTGTGTTTGGATATTCCTTGTTTGTTTTGATGGGAGAATTGGGCTCCAATGGTGCCATGTAGTCTTGGTTTCTGTTGCTTGGGTTCCTGCGCTTGCCTCTCGCCATCAGATTATCTCTAGTGTTACTTTGTTCTGCTATTTCTGACAGTGGCTAGACTGCCCTATAAGCCTGTGAGTCAGGAGTGCTGTAGACCTGTTTTCCTGTTTTCTTTCAGCCTGTTATGGGGACAGAGTGTTCTGCTTTCGGGCGTGTAGTTTTTCCTCTCTACAGGTCTTCAGCTGTTCCTGTGGGCCTGTGTCTTGAGTTCACCAGGCAGGTCACTTGCAGCAGAAAAGTTGGTCTTACCTGTGGTCCAGAGGCTCAAGTTTGCTGGCGGGTGCTGCCCACCAGCTCTCTGCTGCGGCAGCAACCAGGAAGATCTGTGCCACCGTTTCTGGGAGCTTCAGTGCACCAGGGTTCCAGATGGCATTTGGTGTTTTCCTCTGGCGTCCGAGATGTGTGTGCAGAGTGCAGTCCCTTCTGGTTTCCCAGGCGTGTCTGCCTCTCTGAAGGTTTAGCTCTCCCTCCCAGGTGATTTGGTTGCAGAGAACTGTTTATCCGATCTGTTTCCTTCAGGTTCCGGCTGTGTCTCAGGCGCAGGGGTCCTGCCGCTCCTGGGCCCTCCCCCACGGGAACCCAGAGGCCTCATACAGTTTCCTCTTGGGCCAGGGATGTGGGCAGGGGTGGGCAGTGTTGGTGGTCTCTTCCACTCTGCAGCCTCAGGAGTGCCCACCTGACCAGGCGGTCTGGTCTCTCTCCCACGGGGTCTGGGAGCAGAGAGCTGCTGTGGGCCGGGATCTGCGGGTGTGGGACTCCGGGTAAACACAGGGAGTGCCCGGTCCTAGAGGAATTCTGCCTCTGTGTGTCCCGAGTTCACCAGGCAGGTCTCTTGCAGCAGAAAAGTTGGTCTTACCTGTGGTCCCGAGGCTCAATTTGCTCGCGGGGTGCTGCCCAGGAGCTCTCTGCGGCGGCAGCAACCAGGAAGATCTGTGCCGCCTTTTCCGGGAGCTTCAGTGCACCAGGGTTCCAGATGGCGTTTGGTGTTTTCCTCTGGTGTTCGAGATGTGTGTGCAGAGTGCAGTCTCTTCTGGTTTCCCAGGCGTGTCTCCGTATATGAATTTTATACTATACATCCTCCCTATCAAAAACATCAATTTTAAGACCAAATGTTCATTCTCAATGCATAATAAGAAACATAGAAAGGAGCAGAGAGAAAAGTAGTTTTTTATAGGTGGGATGTAAGAGACGATGAGCTAAAAGTCATCCAGAGTTTGGAGATGATAGCAGACAAATATGTCACTGCCACCCCTCCAATCTGCAACCACTTTCTCAAACCATGTTACAGTCCTATCCCTCTGGGCATGCCTGGAGAATAATTTACTGCTTTAGGCTAATGGTGCATTTTAGTATCTCTTGTAGGTCAGAAAAGAGTCTCAAAAATGCAGGTAGAATGTGTTCTTTCTGCAGGAGCCAGTTTTCTCTGTTCTACCCTGCTATGGCAGATAAGGGAAATAGATGAAAAGTGTAGGATTTATAACCATCAATATAGAGCAGTTATTACAGAACTTGATCTGATGCTTTCAACTCCAGTTTCTGTATTAATCCTCAGAGCACAACTACAATACAAGAATTATTTCCAACTTTTGGATGAGGAAATTAAGGATCATAAATATTAATTAATGTCAAACTAATATATGTCTTAGTAGTGTTTTGATTTATCGAAATCAATCCATTCTTTCCTGTTTTTCTTCTTTCTTTAATCCTTTTTTTTGGGGGGGGACCATTGCCATCATTGTGTCCTAAAAGACTCCTATGTTAAGTAGGCTAAATTCATTCTGAACAGAATAAAAGAATTCATTTGGATAAATTTGGATAATCCAGATGTCAATTAAGGTTTGTCTTCCCACTTGTCCTAGACATAGGTCAAGGCAGAGTGAATGACAAGAGAAACATCATGATGGTTAGAGCCACTCTTCAATAGTGAGTAGAAGAAATGGAAAAGACATGTAAAATGAAAGGAGAATTTTGAGGAAGGTAATACAAAATTATAAGAGCAAAATCAAGTATATTCCTTCAGTAAAGCCAGTTAAAGTAACCTTTTATACTAAGCCTCTCTGTAAAGGGAAGTTCTCTCTGTTACCATATACAACAAAGACAATTTGGGAGAAAAAGAAGTTAGTGTGACCATCCAGGCAGGAATAAAATACTTTAAAGAGACAGTCATGCATGTCTTTTTGTAGACTCTGAAAACAATGACCTCCGAGAAATTAAAATTTTCCCAAGGAATTTTATTTTGACAGAATATAAAGGCTGAGTAGTGGTAAATAGTGGTAGATAGTAAAAAAAGGAACATATCTCCTAGGAAGAGATTTCACACCATTATGACCACTTCTAAGATTACATGGTCAGTGATGGGCAGGACCACACCTTGACCAAGAATACTTAATTATGCATATGTTTCTCTCTGTGTGTGAACCTATAGAGGTTCACTTTAGAAACTGTAAGATGGAGATTACTGAATTTATTTCCTTTTCTCATCAATATAGATACAATAATTCTCCATTTTACTCTTATTTCATTAGTTAGCTTATTGAGGATACTTGGCAAAACCTGACTTTTGAGGAGTCTAATTAAGTCCAGGGTCTGATCTTAAATGACTGTAGTAACATAAAGACCTGGATAAGATCAGAGATATTGCTACGTAAACAAAATGCCTCTCCTACTTCAATAAGGCTTTGTGTGTGTGTGTGTGTGTGTGTGTGTGTGTGTGTGTGTGTGTGTGTGTGTGTAAACCTTTTTCTAGCCCACCATTCACCAGAGGTAGTGAAAAATAAAAGTTAATAGGAAACAGGGGTTGTGGACATGTTCACAAATAGTTCTTTGAGGCTATTCTAATCTTCATCATCAGCAGTCCAGTCCTTTAGGGAAACACCAACATAAATCAGGAGCTCTAGTCCAGTCCATTCAGCAATCACCAACACATGAATCAGCAATCGCAATTTGACGTAAAAGAAACTGATAGGCTTCAGCAATTTACTTGAGTCTGTAGAATTGTCAAGACGCTGCCAGAATATCATGACAAGTTCTTTGGACAGTTACTCTCTATGACAAGTGAAGATTAGCAACATACTGAAAGGTGAACTAACGCCAGAGCATTCTTGTGAAGCCTAGCAAAGTGGAATAAGGTGAACCAATGCCAGTGCCTCCTCCTCCTACTGTCTGTGGAGACGTATTTATATTTTTCTAAACATCACATACCCTCTTACATGTCTGCTTCAGCAAAACATCCTTTCACCTATGTATGTTTCAAAAAATTTCCTTTCACCTGTTTACCCCAGGAAAACATCATATGACATAACTGGTTTTCCAAAGAAAACAGAAAATTCCACTTCATGAAGCAGACAGATGTTAAGCCTGGCAAAATAAAAGGGATGGGTACAAAAAGCTAAACATCTTGCCTGCTGCTATTCACTATTCCTCAGAAATAGAGATCTGTAGTTGATTTCCATTCCATGATTACCAAAGAAGAAAATATATCTCTGAACTTTATGGACTTTAAATTTAATACAAGCTGTAAAAAATAGAAATGGAAGATTTACAACAAATTTAGAAATGGAGTAATTAGCAGAAAATAGGTTAAGGCAATTATTGATATACTGGGGGGGCGGTAGTTACATGAAGACAATATTTCTATATTTCTATGTAATGGTATCAATTGCTCTACATTCTACAAATCAATCAATTTAAATGTCATCTGATATGTGTCTTAGTAGATTTCCAACTTATCAGACTCATCCTATGATTAGTCTTAAGGTTTGAGAAGTATAATCATAACAATTAAAATCAAACGTTTTTAGATTTGAGAATTATAATTCTAACAATTGAAATAATTGTATTAATCCATTAGGACAGATAAAACACCATATTTTGATTTTTATTCTAGAACTACTAGGCAGGTAAAAGTCAGTGAGGACTTTTTATGGAGAAAAGGCAAATTGGACAAGATTATAGCAATATATTTGAGGTATGACTGAGGCCTTCTGAAACATCTGTCCCTTATTTTTCCAAAACAACATAACTGAAACAACCAGGTTAGCATTGTTATTCACAGTAGTCACACATTGACTTTAAAAAGGATGCTATTGTATAAATATCTCTAGAATTATTGAGTGGGCATAGCTACACGACCTTGAAATATTGCAAGAGTTCTACCTGATGACAAGTCCTGGTCCTCTAAGAAAGATTTGATTTTTAAAAACAGGTAAAAGACATTCATTCGCAGATCTTATGATGAAAGGGAATGACCAAATCACTACCACATTTGGATCAAAATTGGAGTGTGACTATAAAGTAATGAAGCTGATCATCTGGTGTAACTCAAAATGGTACCAAAGATAGAGTTCAGAGGTAACATGGTATCGGTTGGGTTCCCATTCTTTCTAAAGCTATTTTTTCTAATTTTCCTAGGAAAAAACCATCTGAGGCTGCTATTTGTGTAAGTGATCAGGAAATGCTTGCTATTATTTATCTTACCAAGACCTAGATATTTCACATAAAAGGAAAATAATTTTCCCATATTCACAGACCTAACTTTTTACATGCTACATGTCACATGATAGATCAGTGGAAACTCTCTACATTAAATGAAGGAAGATTGTGAAGAAAAGAGAGAATAATGATTAAAATTTGTCGCTATATTAATTTCATATGAGTTACACTAACATTATGCTATGATCTGGAGTGGGTATACATTAGGGACTTTAAATATCTTTTTAACATTTAGTATAATCTTGGTACTAACATATATAATTGGACACACTGTTGAAAAACTAAATTAAACCTTTTGGATATGTATAAAATATATACATATCATTTTTCTAATTTTAACATATACAGAGGTATTAAATAACATATACAAGGTCCCATAGAAAATAAGTCAGGACTTCTTACAATAGAGTATGGTCTACATGCCCTTTCACTCTAGAAAGTTAGCTATGCCATCCATCCATTTATCCCACAAATATTAATATGCCATGTTTTATATCTGGTCCACTTCCATATACAAAGGAACTAGACATGTCCTTCATGGAATTTACCCTCTAGTATTAAAATGTAGACAATAATTGAATAAATATAAAAGTCAAATAAAATTAGACTTAAGCAACATAAAAAGGAGAAAATATATGTATCTTGCAAAATGTTTCAGTGTTATATTTACTGAGAATTTTATATCTCTAAAAGAAGAGAGAGTGATAGCAATGAGGCTACTTGGATGACAGGAAATACAAATAAAGAAAACAACTTAAGATAATGTCTACACATAGATTATTGAGAAGCAAAATTATTCGGTACTTAGGACACATTTTGTTGGTAGATACATTAAATTTGCATATGCATTCAATTTAAGATTAGAAAAATGAATAATATATTCTAGGTTTTGTTTCTAATATGTCCAACGATAGCAGTAATACCTGCAGCTACAATGACAATGCCTTCATACCCACAGTGGCATTAATCTTTCTACTTCTTTGTGAGAGAATTAATTCTACAATGCCAGAGAAACTGACCTCTCCTGGAATAGCTGCCTAGTAATGCTTTCTCCTCTTTTGAATTAAATTCTACCATCCTTTTCTGCTTCTAGCTCTATTGCTAAACTCAAAGTCTAGCCACAAATACTGAGGATCGATGTGTATCCGGTTGTTATTGAACTTGTAGATTGAAGACCAAATCCTTTTTTTACAACTTTTTATTTTTATTAATCATTTTATTCATTTACATTTCAACTGATATTCCCCTTCCTGGTTTCCCCTCCACAAACCCCCATCCCACCTCACCTCCCCTTTGCCTCTATGTGGGATTTTCCTCTACCCACTCACCTGCTCTCACCTCACCACTCTAGCATCCCTCTATGTTAGGGAATCAAGCCTCCTCATGACCAAAGGCCTCTCCTTTCACTGATGCCAGATAAGACCATCCTATGCTACATATGTAGCTGGAGCCATGGTTCCCTCCATTTATACTCTTTGGTTGGTAGTTTAGTCTTTGGGAGCTCTGGGTGGTCTGGTTAGTTAATATTGCTTTTGCTATGGGGTTGCAATCCACTTCAACTCCCCAGTCCTTCCCCTAGCTCTTCCATTGGGGCCCCCAGGCTCAGTTCTACGGTTGGCTTTGAGAAACTGCATCTGTATTGGTCAGGATTTGGCAGAGCCTCTCAGGGGACATCTATACCAGGCTCTAGTCAGAAATTTTTGGTATCAGCAATAGTGTCTGGGTTTGGTGTCTGCAGATAAGATGGATCCTTATGTGGGGCAGTCTCTGGATGGCCTTTGCTTCACTGCTCCACTCTTTGTCTCTGCATTTCTTTGACAGGAACAATTCTGGATTAATATTTTTGAGATGGGTGGGTGGCCCCATCTCTTGACTGGGGGCCTATCTACTGGAGGTGAAACTGTATCTTAAGACAGGTTGAACCATGTACTCAATATACTGAGTAAAGGAATCAAATTAGAAGGAAAAAACTAGAAAGGGGTTATTTGTCCAATGTAGCTATATTGGATAGAAGAACAAAGAAAGTCAGAGAACCCCTGCCCTTACCCTCAAAAATTATCTTTGAAGTCCTGAAGTAAGACTTTTAAATAGAAGATCAAGAATATGTAATCTAAGTGGTGTCTGTCAATATGTAGTTCTATCCACACAACTAACCCATCTTCCTCTAGGCTTCAGATAAGTTGTCTAACTGTATAAAATCTCATTCTGGGGAAAAGTTCACCCTAAGGGAGGCCTTTTACTTTTCCCATTTTGAGATTCTTGGGGAAACTCCCATTTTTTAGAGTTTGTTGTTTGAAGTATCTGATAGTCAGATTGAGACATATAGGAGTGCCTTTAGACTATATTTGTTTCTGACAAGCCTGATGTAATATGATGATATGTGCTATAATACAAAAGAATTACATGAATTTCAAATTTGCCAAAACGAAAATTTAGGGAACATGTGTGCAATGGATATTAAAAGACAGAAATAATGGGAGGGAAATAAAAAGGTTGAACCAGAGTGAATTTAATGATATGTGACCACTAAACAGAGATTCTAGATGTGATCTTGCTGCTTAGGAAACTTGCAAAATTTATTTTATTGGCTGGCTGAAGTGTGGATCCTAAGAAATTCAACTATGAGGAAAACAAAAGGGAGAAATCTTTGTGTTCATTGACAAACAGAAAGGAAATAAGTGGTCTATAGATAGAATGAACTTATAATTGAAGACCTAATAACACACCTTGGCAGGTTCCATACAAGGTCTCTTTAATCTATATTGAGAAATAGGTTAAAGAGGGGATTCCTAGCATGTTCTAAACCTCAGTGATTCTTCTTCTCTATAAACCAATCTTTACAGTGAACCTTACAGTAACTTAATAAAAAGTTTCAAATATATTGGAAGTAATTGGGTCCCAGCATAGCAAAATTCAAGTACAATTGGTCATCAGTTATTGAAGGCAGCACCAGAAGGAATATGTTTGGAGCAAGAAAGGCAAATAGCATACCTTTACTTTCTTGTGTCAGGAATACATCAACTTCCCTGCACCAAGTCATTATGTATTCCCTTGGGATCCATGAGGACTGTTTAAAGGATTCTTGACCTTTATCCTGTCAATATCTGAAAATAAAACAGGGTAATACCTACAAATAATCAGAGAACTTCATGTACAACTTAAATTGTAACTTAAAAAACCTAAGACTATAGAGATATAATATAGTTATTATACCATATTAAAGGATAATGACAAAGAAAGAAAATGCATCATATATGTAATATGAGTTTTCAAACTGGTTGATTGAATCCATGTAGAATATAAGGGAACATAAAGTATACCATCCTTATTTGGAAAAGATCTTGACCAGCCTACTCATTCACAAAACATCACTTTGTTTCATTATATAGATTGTATGATGCTTACTAGAAAGCAGAACACAACTAACATGGCCATACTTAGTAGAAAAGAATGTGTGCATCTGATTATGAGAAATAAATGTCATAGATTACATTGTTTCCATCATGAAAGGTGAGGGTTTTTTTTTCCTGGAACAGACTTTTAACACTAAACAAGCAATATTTCCATGTAAACAATAATCAATGGCTCCAAAATGAATAAGCCATCATGACTTTGTTTCACCTAATGGTGTTTCTGACCAAAGAGCTCATTTCTCTGCAAAGACAACATTATTATGGGATTATGGTCATGGTTTCCATCAGTATTTTTATGTTTCCTAACATCCTCATAGCACTGATTTCATAGAACAGTACAATGGCCTTATAAACAATGTGAGGAGAAGCCCTTGGTCCTGCCAAGGCTAGGTCCCACAGTGTAGGGGAATGTCAGGGCAGGGAAGAGGGAAGTCATGGGTGGATGGGTGGGTGAACACCCCCATAGAAGAAGGGGGAAGTGGGATGGGATAGGGGGCTTATGGAGAGGAAACTGGGAAGGAGGATAACATTTGAAATGTAAACAAATAAAAATATCCAATAAAGAGTTATAATTCCTAACAAAAATTTTGTGATTTTTAATTTATTAATGTTTTATTTCTTTTAACCATTAGAAATAACTCAAGTTCTCTTGGACATAGAAATTCAACAAGACAATATCATCTGACATAAACATAATAAGAAACACAGTATCATTATTAATCAAATTTTTGAGTTTCCTAGAAATAAGTAAATTATACATTATCTATTTTATATAAAATTATATAGTATAATAGTGAATTTAATGTATAGTATGTAATAAAGAGTTTGGTTAATATTTAAGGTACCCAGACTCTAATCACAACCAGGGAGAAATATGAATTAATTGGTAAAATATATAATAAAAGTATAATAGCAATAAATGCTTATAATTAATGAATCTGCAGGATATTTTGAAGAAGATGAATTCAGTGAGTCTAGTCAACCAAATAATTAAATAATTAAGTCAGTCTTTTATAAGCAAAATCCTTTTAAATAATTAAAGAATAATTCAGCATATTCTGTTGCTTTTAATTTTATAAAATGATTCCAATGAGTATATGAATCAGTACATCTGGCCTGCCAAACAGGCATTGTTATAATAAACATGTTGAACAAGATTACTATACTTGTGAATATATATAAATATATGTATAAACATATATGTCCATTTCATGAACTATTAAACAAAATATAATAAATGAAATTTATCATGAGGGGAAAAAAAGAAAGCCTGACATTAAAAACTTGTTTAAGTTCTGAAAAAAAGATGTTAATCACAGCACTTTTTCTGTTTCATGAAAGGTTGATAGAATTATGACATTATTATTATTTATTTTGTTTTTCAATTAATTTTATTTTGACAAGAAACTTATGGAGCTAATTTGACAAGGGGGCAAACATTTGATTGTTAACTTAAAAGTAAACTTGACGATATTAAGTATGCCCAGATTCATCAAACATTATCTCTGTGTTTTTTAAAGTATTCATGGAAATTTCAGTAAACAGAATCAATGTCACTCAGCACAATGTTTTAAAAAGGTTCACTCTCATCAATGTGGAAAAGTGTCTTCTAATCTGCAAATTGTTCAGATAGAAAAAGATAGAGAAAGCACGCATTTTTACTTTCTTCCTCCTTGAGCTAGAGCACCCACTTCTCCCTGTCTTCAGACTTCTGAATATATGGTTCTAGAGCCCCTGGACTCACATAGTTAGAACAACCCCTTTGGGAACTCAGACTGTAATTTAGACAACTGGCTTTCATGTTTACTGGTTCTTTAGCCTTGAACTTCAGCACCCTTCTTACTCCTCCTATTTACAGATGGCATATATTGGGTGTTGGTCTCCAAAAACATGTTGAGTAATGACCGTAGTAAGGTTTATCTTATATTTTGCATTAGTCAATGTTTGACAAATAGATGATAGCTGTATGAGAAAGAGAGAGAGAGAGAGAGAGAGAGAGAGAGAGAGAGAGAGAGAGAGAGAGATTCATATATTAATAAATTACATTTACTCCTTTTCTTGGTAGAAACTTGACTGTCATTAAAAGTTTTCTCTACTATTTTAATCCTTTTTTCTCATATGTAGGGCTACAGAGACACTTTTTTAACACCTCTTGAAACTTTGCCCCTCAAAAGCTAAAAGAAATATATAACACCATAAAAATTACAGATGATCTTCAGCTAAAATTTTTCAAGCCATCATTGTGTATACAGTAATCCCTCACCAGAGGTAAAATACATGATCTTGGGATTTGATAGGAATAGTGGCATGTTAATTTTGAATGGTGGCTGCTATTTGTAAAGTAAACACTCCAATTGGGATTAAATTGTGAGCTGTTAATACAATCATTATACCTTCTATGTAAGCAAAGGTCTGTAGTTACACACTATTGACAAACAAACCAATATGAGAAGGACACCACAGATATTGTTAAACTACTTTAGTATATGTTACTTGAATCAGAAACTTCCATCATAAATAGTTAAAATGAATTCCTTACATAGCTGTCACCTGGAGGAGTCCCTGTACATTTTCTTAATTCTGCTTCCTCAGGAATATCTCAACATCATGGAAGCTATGAGATGAAAAATATTAAAATATCTGCCCAGCAGAGATTTTTCACTACTATCTTGAAACTCTAGCATCTACCCCTGTCTTGTGCAAACTAGAAACAGTCAGCTATCAGCTCCACGAAGGAATACTTTATGTTCAGGGCCATTCAAATTTGCTTTTAGGACTTTTTGCACAGTAAATAGAAATTCCCATCCCTCTCCTAACTCTGACAACTAGTCTTAGCATTACACTTCGGTTGCACAAAAGAATGAATAGAATGAATTTCGTTTCTGTTTTTGACAGGATTTTGCTATGCAACCAAGGCTGGTTCTTAACTTGCAGTTTTTCTGCCTTAGCCTTTGTACCTGTGCTTGCAGGTACAAAAAAACAAACAAACAAAAAAAAAACCCTTTCTTTTTTTTATTTTTTTTTATTTTATTAACTTGAGTATTTCTTATTTACATTTCGAATGTTATTCCCTTTCCTGGTTTCCGGGCAAACATCCCCCAAATCCCTCCCCCTCCCCTTCTTTATGAGTGTTCCCCTCCCCACCCTCCCCCCATTGCCGCCCTCCCCCCAACAACAACGTTCACTGGGGGTACAGTCTTAGCAGGACCAAGGGCTTTCTCTTACACTGGTCATCTTACTAGGATATTCAATGCTACCTATGAGGCTGGAGCCCAGGGTCAGTCCATGTATAGTCTTTAGGTAGTGGTTTAGTCCCTGGAAGCTCTACTTGCTTGGCATTGTTGTTCATAAGGGGTCTCGAGCCCCTTGAAGCTCTTCCAGTTCTTTCTCTGATTCCTTCAACGGGGGTTCTATTCTCAGTTCAGTGGTTTGCTGCTGGCATTCACCTCTGTATTTGCTGTATTCTGGCTGTGTCTCTCAGGAGAGATCCACATCCGGTTCCTGTCGGCCTGCACTTCTTTGCTTCATCCAACTTGTCTAATTGGGTGGCTGTATATGTATGGGCCACATGTGGGGCAGGCTCAGAATGGGTGTTCCTTCAGTCTCTGTTTTAATCTTTGCTTCTCTATTCCCTGCCAAGGGTATTCTTGTTCCCCCTTTTAAAGAAGGAGTGAAGCATTCACATTTTGATCATCCGGCTTGAGTTTCATGTGTTCTATGCATCTAGGGTAATTCAAGCATTTGGGCTAATAGCCACTTATCAATGAGTGCATACCATGTGTGCTTTTCTGTGATTGGGTTACCTCACTCAGGATGATATTTTCCAGTTCCAAATTTTTGCCTATGTATTTCATAAAGGCATTGTCTTTGATAGCTGAGTAATATTCCATTGTGTAGATGTACCATATTTTCTGTATCCATTCCTCTGTTGAGGGGCATCTGGTTTCTTTCCAGCTTCTGGCTATTATAAATAAGGCTGCGATGAACATAGTGGAGCACGTGTCTTTTTTATATGTTGGGGCACCTTGTGGGTATATGCCCAAGAGAGGTATCGCTGGATCCTCAGGTAGTTCAATGTCCAATTTTCTGAGGAACCTCCAGACTGATTTTCAGAATGGTTGTACCAGTCTGCAATCCCACCAACAATGGAGGAGTATTCCTCTTTCTCCACATCCTCGCCAGCATTTATTGTCACCTGGGTTTTTGATCTTAGCCATTCTCACTGGTGTGAGGTGAAATCTCAGGGTTGTTTTGATTTGCATTTCCATTATGACTAAAGATGTTGAACATTTCTTTAGGTGTTGCTCAGCCATTCGGCATTCCTCAGCTGTGAATTATTTGTTTAGTTCTGAACCCCATTTTTAATAGGGTTATTTGACTCCCTGTGGTCTAACTTCTTGAGTTCTTTGTATATTTTGGATATCAGCCCTCTATCTGTTGTAGGATTGGTAAAGATCTTTTCCCAATCTATTGGTTGCCATTTTGTCCTAACCACAGTGTCCTTTGCCTTACAGAAGCTTTGCAGTTTTATGAGATCCCATTTGTTGATTCTTGATCTTAGAGCATAAGCCATTGGTGTTTTGTTCAGGAAATTTTTTCCACTGCCCATGTATTCGAGATGCTGCCCTAGTTTTTCTTCTATTAGTTTGCATGTATCTGGTTTGATGTGGAGGTCCTTGAGCCACTTGGACTTAAGCTTTGTGCAGGGTGATAAGCATGGATCAATTTGCATTCTTCTACATGTTGACCTCTAGTTGAACCAGCACCATTTGCTGAAAATGCTATCTTTTTTCCATTGAATGGAAAAACCCCCTTTCTATTCAAAAGAATTTTAGCCAAAATTTTTACTGGGAATCTTTCAGAGAAGCCTGGCATGATGGCTCAGTGGGTAAAGTTATTTTCACCAAACTTGATGACCTGATCATAATCCTTGGGGTCCTTTGGGTAGAGGAAGAGAACTGACCCATACATATCTGCATGTGCATGCATGCGTGCGTGCCCCCCACACACACCCCCCAATATTTAGAAGCCAAAAATACTCAGGAATAAATTTAGTATTAAGTTTTACATAAATGGTGACAACTGGAATGCATTTTGAAAAATATTGCTACATGTTCTTTTTGCAAAAAATTCAAGACTAGGAAATGAGCAAACTGTTAAGCTACTTAGGCTACTGGGCAATGCATAAAAATTTTAAGACTCATGCTTTATATGATAAGCATACACACTTTTAATTTAATTTTTCAAGGAAAATAACCAGTTATTTGAAAGCATCTTACAACTATCATCATCATCATCATCATCATCATCATTATTATTATTATTATTATTATTATTATTATTATTATTATAAGACTCACTTGATAAGCTAATTCAAGCTCACCATTATCTCACCAATGATTCCAGGAAAGCAAAACACCTCCATGTGAAAAAATTCTAAAAATGAAAAAGTAAATAAAGTATCTTTCTATTTTAGGAATATTCTAACTAGTAAATAAAGGATGGATTGAATATAACTATTTGTTCAACTCCTATTATGATATGAGTAGGAGCTAGGAAGATAGCTCAGTGACTAAGCATATGTACAACTCTTTTGAAGATCAATTTCCTGCATTTGTACCAAGCATTTTATAATTACATGTGTCTCCAGCTTCAAGAAAGGTTATGTCCTCTTTTGTGGCAGTCTTCCCATATGCCCATTTTCACATACACATAGATATAAATACCGTTAAAATATATTTTTAAAAATGGAAATATAGTTGCTGCTAACATCAAAAATAGAGAAATAAGAATAAATGTATTATTTCTTGTGGGAGAAATGAATACAAAGCAAAATTTTGAAATAAATAAACCTTAATGTTACCAAGCCTTAAGTTCCAATACTAATTATTATGAAATACAAAGATAAAGAGAAAATATTGTACCAGAAAAGTTCAATCCATAAAATTTCTGCTCTAAAAGAATTCACAGGGAACAATGATAAACAAATGATATCAATTTAAAAAGCACGAGAAAGACAGCCTTACATGCATAAATGGAATCAAGTCATACCACTCAATTTTAATGTACATAATTATTTAGATCCTGATTTCAACTAAATATAAAGTAACAATTCTGAAGCAACTTATAAATTCTATTACTAAATGGATCCTTAATCAATATTATTTAAAATTATTGTGATAACTATTATCAACTTTTAGTTATGTGATGGCATTATAAATTACATAATTTTGAAAGATATATGACAAGATATCTGTCAGTGAAATAATATCTAAAATTGTGAAACTTCCTTCAAAACTCAGTCAATATGACATTTACTTGACATATGTTGAAACTTGGTACTGTATTTTTGAGATATCATCATCTAAATCTTGATGTTCCTGCCTATATTTCAAATTCTAGAAAAACAGGAACATACCCTTTCATTTTATGTCTCTTATCCAATCCCAGCCTCATAACTATTTTATATAACAGAATCATTTTCAATTATTCAAGCCATGTCTCCATATTCATTCCTTAATATCATTCATCATTCATCTCTTTGTATGAGAAAAACAAGATTAATCTTTCACCTAATCACACAAATGTGACTTAAACATTGTCGAAGAACTATGGTCTCTTATGATCAAAATACTAGAATTCTACTTAACTTCTAGACTGCATTAGTTGGTTTATCATTCAAGTCATAACTATGACTCACACTGAACTTAATCATCTGAAACCATGAAGCCTTATTCTTATAAAACAGAGTGAAAACAAGTCCTCCATTTGTAAAATTGATTTTCATCCTAACTCCTTATGTCCATCCTCATATCCAGGTCATCCTTATGGCCTGGGTAAACCATCATGGCTATATGAGTACCAGTAAAGAGTAGAAACTTTTTTGCTTTTGCTTTTTGTTTTCTTTTCTTTTCTTTTGTTTGCGGAGACAAGGTTTCTCTGATTGTTGTGAACTTTACTCCATCACACAACTAGAAACCAAAAATTTTGACTGGAACTATCAGTTGTTCTAACTTCAAACCCTAAATATTTATCTTCCCTCTTCTGGAAAGCCTTCTATAATGTTAATTCTTCTCATTAATGTTACCTGCACCATGTATAGGATGCTTTTTCCAATTCTTGATTTTAAAATTGTTTTGAAAACAGCAATAATGGAATACAAGGTATTGCTTAAGAATTTAAGATTCTCTCTGCTCCCGGACCCCGTGGGAGAGAGCGCTAACCGCCTGGTCAGGTGGGCACTCCTGAGGCTGCAGAGCGGAAGAGACCACCAACACTGCCCACCCCTGCCCACATCCCTGGCCCAACAGGAAACTGTATGAGGCCTCTGGGTTCCCGTGGGGGAGGGCCCAGGAGCAGCAGGACCCCTGCGCCTGAGACACCGCCAGAACCTGAAGGAACAGACCAGATAAACAGTTCTCTGCACCCAAATCCCGTGGGAGGGAGAGCTAAACCTTCAGAGAGGCAGACACACCTGGGAAACCAGAAGGGACTGCACTCTGCACACATCTCGGATGCCAAAGGAAAACACCAAACGCCATCTGGAACCCTGGTGCACTGAAGCTCCTGGAAACGGCAGCGCAGATTTTCCTGGTTGCTGCCACCGCAGAGAGCTCGAGGGCAGCACCCCACGAGCGAACCTGAGCCTCGGGACCACAGGTAAGACCAAATTTTCTGCTGCAAGTGACCTGCCTGGTGAACTCAAGACACAGGCCCACAGGAACAGCTGAAGACCTGTAGAGAGGAAAAACTACACCCCCGAAAGCAGAACACTCTGTCCCCATAACTGGCTGAAAGAAAACAGGAAAACAGGTCTACAGCACTCCTGACACACAGGCTTATAGGACAGTCTAGCCACTGTCAGAAATAGCAGAACAAAGTAACACTAGAGATAATCTGATGGCGAGAGGCAAGCGCAGGAACCCAAGCAACAGAAACCAAGACTACATGGTACCATCGGAGCCCAATTCTCCCATCAAAACAAACAAACACACCAGAAAAGCAAGATCTAGTTTCAAAACCATATTTGATCATGATGCTGGAGGACTTCAAGAAAGACGTGAAGAACTCTCTTAGAGAACACGTAGAAGCCTACAGAGAGGAATCGCAAAAATCCTGAAAGATCCAGGAAATCATAAATAAACAAGTAGAAGCCCATAGAGAGGAGTAAAAAAAAATCCCTGAAAGAATTCGAGGAAAACACAATCAAACAGTTGAAGGAATTAAAAACGGAAATAGAAGCAATCAAGAAAGAACACATGGAAACAACCCTGAATATAGAAAACAAAAAGAAGAGACAAGGAGCTGTAGATATGAGCTTCACCAACAGAATACAAGAGATGGAAGAGAGAATCGCAGGAGCAGAAGATTCCATAGAAATCATTGACTCAACTGTCAAAGATAATGTAAAGCAGAAAAAGCTACTGGTCCAAAACATACATGAAATCCAGGACTCAATGAGAAGATCAAACCTAACGATACTGGGTATAGAAGAGAGTGAAGACTCCCAGCTCAAAGGACCAGTAAATATCTTCGACAAAATCATAGAAGAAAACTTCCCTAACCTAAAAAAAGAGATACCCATAGGCATACAAGAAGCCTACAGAACTCCAAATAGATTGGACCAGAAAAGAAACACCTCCCGTCACATAATTGTCAAAACACCAAATGCACAAAATAAAGAAAGAATATTAAAAGCAGTAAGGGAAAAAGGTCAAGTAACATATAAAGGCAGACCTATCAGAATCACACCAGACTTTTCGCCAGAAACTAGGAAGGCCAGAAGATCCTGGACAGATGTCATACAGACCCTAAAAGAACACAAATGCCAGCCCAGGTTACTGTATCCTGCAAAACTCTCAATTAACATAGATGGAGAAACCAAGATATTCCATGACAAAACCAAGTTTACACAATATCTTTCTACAAATCCAGCACTACAAAGGATAATAAAGGGTAAAGCCCAACATAAGGAGGCAAGCTATACCCTAGAAGAAGCAAGAAACTAATCATCTTGGCAACAAAACAAAGAGAAGAAAAGCACACAAACATAACCTCACATCCAAATATGAATATAACAGGAAGCAATAATCACTATTCCTTAATATCTCTCAACATCAATGGCCTCAACTCCCCAATAAAAAGACATAGATTAACAAACTGGATAAGCAATGAGGTCCCTGCATTCTGCTGCCTACAGGAAACACACCTCAGAGACAAAGACAGACACTACCTCAGAGTGAAAGGCTGGAAAACAACTTTCCAAGCAAATGGTCAGAAGAAGCAAGCTGGAGTAGCCATTCTAATATCAAATAAAATCAATTTCCAATTAAAAGTCATCAAAAAAGATAAGGAAGGACACTTCATATTCATCAAAGGAAAAATCCACCAAGATGAACTCTCAATCCTCATCTTCGGTTGGTTTATATACAAGTGTGCAATTTCTAGGCTTGAAAGTAAAATGATGCTATCTGGTGCTGGATAGAAGAGCCGTATTTTTTATTATGGCAGCTTGCTATTTTTGTAACATGGTGATTTGGTTGAACACAATAAAGTACAGTAGTAACTTATCTCCCCTTCTTCCTGGATGAGTGAGGAGATGATTAAATGTTGATGTCAGCATCCTTGAGCATATTCAGATGAGCTTCTGCTTCTGTTGAAAAGGATGCTGTGTTTGATTGTGGTCTGAAGCTTTGAAGCACTACTTGGCATCTCCTTCCTTGGAGGTCTCACTGTTTAAACATAACAGATTTGATAGCTTGTTGGTAAGGTGAGGTCCAGCTTGTCTCCACTAGGTCATCTTCATGTGAATCCGGTGGTTATACGGTTTTGTTCTAGGGATATTTCATTTTTTTAATAACGGTTTTAGCTGACATTCATGGAGAGAATGAATCCTTAGAACTGTGCCACTAGTGAAAGGAAATCCTGTCTAGAGTATGTTTCTTTACAAAGCTGTGTCACACCATCCTTTGGGCCCTCTGCTGGAAAAATAGAATCAAGTCTCAAATAATGCCTTTTAAATTGTATCCTCTGGTATTATAGATGTAGGACAGTACTGTATCATACCTCTGTGGATGTAAAATAGCTTGTACCTGCTTTATGATACGTAGTAGTGACCGTGCTTTATCAGAGCTGTTTTTAATGATGTTGCTCAGAATATTTTCTTTCCAGATGATGATTGAGAAGCTAATTTAAAAAAATGGTGTCAGGTACCACAAGAGTAACGGAACTGTGCTGTTTTCTCGGGTTTTGTTTTTTTACTTTTTTTTTTTTTAATGGAGTGTGCTGGATGTCTCTACAGTTTTGTTCAGATGACTGCAGAACCTGGAAAAGCTGTTGCTGCTGTTGATGCATAACACACTGCTATTATTGGTCTTTTTGTATAAATATAAATATATATATACAGATACATAATTTGAATTTTTTGAAACTTTAGCTGTGCTGTCAACTTTGGAAAAAAGTATCCCCGTTTACTGTGTTGAGTTGGCACTGTACAGAAATTAACAGCCATATTGGTCTAGAAATGTTGAACTTAAGTTTTTTCCATTTGTACAGGGGTAACACACTGTATTAAATATGTAAGGTCTTATCTACGTGGGTTTGATTACAAAAACTAATAAAGTATTCTCTAAATTTAAAAAAAAATGTGAATGCTTCACTCCTTCTTTAAAAGGGGAACAAAAATTCCCTTGGCAGGGAATAGAGAAGCAAAGATTAAAACAGAGACTGAAGGAATATCCATTCAGAGCCTGCCCCACATGTGGCCCATACATATACAGGCCCCCAATTAGACAGGATGGATGAAGCAAAGAAGTGCAGACCAACAGGAGCCGGATATAGATCGCTCCTGAGAGACACAGCCCGAATACAGCAAATACAGAGTCGAATGCCAGCAGCAAACCACTGAACTGAGAATAGGACCCCTTTGAAGGAATCAGAGAAAGAACTGGAAGAGCTTGAAGGGGCTCGAGACCCCATATGTACAACAATGCCAAGCAACCAGAGCTTCCAGGGACTAAGCCACTACCTAAAGACTATACATGGACTGACCCTGGACTCTGACCTCATAGGTAGCAATGAATATCCTAGTAAGAGCACCAGTGGAAGGGGAAGCCCTGGGTCCTGCTAAGACTGAACCCTCAGTGAACTAGACTGTTGGGTGGAGGGCGGCAATGGGGGGAGGGTTGGGAGGGGAGCACCCATAAGGAAGGGGAGGGGGGAGAGTGATGTTTGCCCGGAAACCGGGAAAGGGAATAACACTCCAAATGTATATAAGAAATACTCAAGTTAATAAAAAAACAAAAAACAAAAAACAAAAAAAGATAAAGTTTTAAGTATATGCAATATTCTCAGCTGATTTTCAAAAAAAAAAAAAAAGTTCCAAGCCTACTGCAAAAGTTCACTCCAGAAATCCCAGTGCTCAGTCCCAAACAAAAGAGATGATTTTATAACATAGTATTTTACACATATCTAGTCTAGAAAAACCTGTCACTGCAGGATAACAGTAACTACCTTCTCTCGGACCCCCAAAGTTGATTACTCTTCCTTTCTTAGTTTCCTACTGCTATAACAAACAGCATAACCAAAAGAAACTCGAAGAGGAAAGGGTTTATCTCAACTTACACCACCCCACCCCCAAGGTGCCCAGTTCTTTCTGTGTAGTGTCCGTCATCTTCCAGGAAAGTCAGAGCAGGAACAAATCAGGGGCCACGGAAGAACACTGTGTTCTGGCTCTCTCCTCAACGAATGCTCAGCCCGGTTTCTTATACAATTCAGGGCCACCTGCTTAGGGGTAGCACTACCCATAGTGGGCTGGACCCTCATACATCAATCGTCAATCAAGAAAATGCCCCACAGGCCTATCTGAGGTTCCCTTTTCTCAAATAACAATGACTTGTGTCAAGTTGGCAAAAAAGTAAAATAAAATAATCATCCCACTTTCTCAAACCATCTCTGTAGAACTTGAAAAAATAATAAACACGGTCAGAAGGTGAAAAAAAAAGAATTTAAGATTCATCAATCACTGTGCTTCAGATATGTGTAGTGAAATAATGAGAAAACTTGTTTACCTTGACTTCCACTTGGTCCACATGCTCTTATTAATTACATGTTAAAGATTGTCAAATGTTTTCCAAGATGGTAAAAAAAAAGCCAATTTTCAAAAATATTACTAGAAGAAACCATCTGACAATCACCATTTCCTTTTCTTAATATGCAATAAACATTTTTAAAAAACTGTTGTTTAGGTTTTTGCCAGAAAACACACCCATATTTCAGGTTTCTATTGTCAAGTATCTATTTTTTCTTTATTTAGGTCACCATATATGCTATCCCTTGCCCTATCTCAAAGGTTAAATAAAATAGTCTAAAAGTCACACTTTTAGGTATACCAAGGATATTGTGGTTAGCTTAACACAAGTCCTGGGGAATTCTATAATTAGTATGAGATGATGTGGACCCACAGAAGAGGCTAGAGCTGAACTAAGGTATAGCATTCAATGGGCAGATAGCACAGCAGGTACAGGAATGCTATTGGAATTAATCCAGGCTTAAATGTCAGGGGTATAGTGATTCTTGGGTGGTAACTCTTATTGTGGACAGTAACTCACTCTCTGAGGATGATAAGGGACAGAACCTGTGGTCATATAGAGTAAAATGATACTTTAATCTTATTATGATATAGTACTCTCCTTAATATTGCAAATGCCACCACTAAAATAATAAAGTACATTGAATTTAAAAGAAAAATAAAGCATAGCAAGAAAACAACTTGAGATGCAAAACTCTCAGCACTGAAAAATAAAGGAACGTTAACTATGAAGACAACATGTGTCCTGCAAAATCAGTAATCACTTAATAATGTCCCCCAATAATAATGACCTAAAAGAAATTGCAAAGAATTTAAAATAATGATTAGCTATGTCCAAAGAATTTAAAGAACATGTGGTTTTGTTTTCCAAAAGAAAAATAATATAAGAGCTGAAAGAATTCATTTCTAGATATGAAAATATAATGAGAGAGAGAGAGAGAGAGAGAGAGAGAGAGAGAGAGAGAGAGAGAGAGAGAGAAGACAGAAAAGCCAGATTGAAATAATTCTGGAAATTAAAAACTCAATAATCCAAGTAAAATATCTCATTGGAAATTCTCACCAACAAAATGTGGCAGTGGAAAAACCAAGTGTTACAGATCAAAAATAAGGTAGAAGAACTCTGAACCATATAGTAAAAGTCAAGGATAAATTTATATATATATATATATATATATATATATATATATATATATATATATATGTATATATTGGAGAGCTCTAGGATGCCATAACATAATTCTGTACATAGATAGAAAAAGGATAATACTATACCCAAGGTATAGAAAATATTTTCAATTTAATCATAAACAAAAAATTTATTTTTTTGTTTATGTAAAGTATGCATATTCAAGTTCAAGAGGACCATGGAAGACAATATAGACACATAGGCAGAACAAGACTATAAATTCCCAATGGCATACTTAAAGCATTGAAATTTTTTTAAAAGGGGAAGTGGTATGGGAAGATATAAGAGAGAATAATCAAGTTATTTGTAAATACAGGGTCATCAAAATAATAGCTGATCATTTGATAGAAACCTTTGATACCAGAAGGGAAAGAAAAAATATAACTCATATTCTGAAAGGCCACAACTTCCAACACACATCATTTCAACAAAACAATCCATTGAATTTGAAAGAAATAATTTCCATAGTAAAAGCAGATTAAAGGAATTTATGACTATTAAGTGAGATCTACAGAGACTACTGCAAGGGACACTTTGGACTAAAGAGAAAGATAAGAGAATATAGTGGGGGGGGAAGCTAAATAAAAGAGGCTTAAGAAAATACCAACCATGCCAACCAACCAGAGCTTCCAGGGACTAAGCCACTACCTAAAGACTATACATGGACTTACCCTGGACTCTAACCTCATAGGTAGCAATGAATAGCCTAGTAAGATCACCAATGGAAGGGGAAGCCCTGGGTCCTGCCAAGACTGAACCCCCAGTGAACTAGATTGTTGGGGGGAGGGCAGTAATTCGGGCAGGATGGGGAGGGGAACACCCATTAAGAAGGGGAGGGGGGTTAGGGGGATGTTGGCCCGTAAACCAGGAAAGGGAATAACACTTGAAATGTAAATAAGAAATACTCAAGTTAATAAAAAAAATCAGAAAAAAAAGAAAAAAAGAAATCTCCCATTATTTTTGTGTGAGGTACACTATATGCTTTGCGCTTTAGTAAGGTTTCCTTTATTTATGTAGGTGCCTTTGCATTTGGAGCATAGATATTCAGGATTGAGAATCTTGAGTTTTTCCTTTGATTAATTCAAAATAACCTTCCTTAACTTTTTTGGTAACAATTGGTTGAAGTCAATTTTATTCGATATTAGAATGGTCACTTCAGCTTGTCTCTTGGCACCATTTACTTAGAAAATTGTTTTCTAGCCTTTTACACCAAGGGAGTGACTGTCTTTGTCACTAAGGTGTGTTTCCTATATGCAGGAAAATGCTGGCTCCTTACTTATCTGGTCTGTTAGTCTATGTCTTTTTATTGGGAATTGAGGCCATAGATGTTAAGAGATATTAAGAAATAGAGATTGTTGTTTCCTGCTATTTTTATTGTTAGAGGTAGAATTATGTATGTTTGTCTCTCTTCTTTTGGTTTTGTTGCAAGGAGATTAATTTCTTGCTTTCTCTAGGATGTAGTTACCCTCCTTGTGCTGGAGTTTTTCATTTATTACCCTTTGTAGAGCTGGATTTATGGAAAGATATTGTGAAAATTTGGTTTTGTCATGTATACCTTGACCTATCCATCTATGTTAATTGAGAGTTTTGCTGGATATAGTAGCCTGGGCTGGCACTTGTGTTCTCTTAGGGTCTGTATGACATCTGCCTAGGATTTTCTGGCTCTCATAGTCTCTGGTAAGAAGTCTGGTGTAATTCTGAGAGGTCTGCATTTATATGTTACTTGGCTTTTTTTCCCTTATTGCTTTTAATATTATTTCTTTGTTTTATGAATTTGATGTTTTGACTGTTATGTGACAGGAGGAATTTATTTTCTGGTCCAATATATTTGGAGTTCTGTAGGCTTGTTGTTTGTTTACAGGCATCTATTTCTTTAAGTTAGGGAAGTTTTCTTTTATAATTTTGTTGAAGATATTTTCTGGCCCTTTAAGTTGATAGTCTTATTTTTTTTCTATACCTATTACCTTTAGATTTGTTATCTCAGGATATTCTAGATTTCCTGGATATTTTGGGTTATGAGCTTTTTGCGTTTTACATTTTTTGACAGTTGTGTCAATGTTTTCTATGGTATCTTTTACCCTTGAGATTCTCTTTTCTATCTCTTGAATTCCTTTGGTAATACTTGCATCTATGACTCCTGATCTCTTCCCTAGGATTTCTATCCCCATGATTGTTACCCTTTGTGATTTCTTTATTGTTTCTATTTCCATTTTAAATCCTGGATGGTTTTGCTCAATTCCTTTCCCTGTTTAGTTGTGTTTTCCTGTAATACTTTAAGGGTTTTTTGCTTCCTCTTTAAGGAGTTCTACTTGTTTACCTGTAGTTCATCAAGTGAGTTTTTTTGTTTGTTTTTGTTTTATTTTTTGTCCTTCTTAAATTCCTCTATATCATCATGAGATGTGATTTTTAAATCTAAATCTTGTTTTTCTGGTGTGTTTGGATATCCACCATTTGCTTTGTTGGGAAAACTGGGCTCTGATAATGCCAAGCAGTCTTGGTTTCTGTTGCTTAGTTTCTTATGCTTGCCTCTGGCCATCAGGTTGTCTCTGGTGTTAGTTTGTCTTACTGTCTCTATTCCTGTGTTTCAGCAGGCCTGTAGACCTCTTTTCTTTCACTGATCTAAGTCTGAGCTAAGCACAGAGAGCTGTGGGACTGGTTCAGCTCCGGGAGGAGGCAGAAACCAGAGGGTCCTCCGATATTTTGTAATTATATTTCAAATGTTATCCCCTTTCTTTGTTTCCTGTCCATAAATATTCTATCCCACCCCCTCCCCCTTCTTCTATGAATGTGTTCCCCCATACAACCACCCACCCTTTCCCACCTCCCTGCCCTGACATTCCCTTACAATGGGGAATCCAACCATGACAGGACCAAGGGCTTCTTCACTCATTGGTGTCCAACAAGGCCATCTGGAGCCATGGGTCTGTCCATGTGTAGTCTTAGAATGGTGGTTTAGTTGCTGGGAACTCTGGTCGGTTGGTATTGTTGTTCATATGGAGTTGTAAGCCCCCTTAGTTACTTCAATCCTTTCTCTAACTCCTCCAATGGTGATCCCATTCTCAGTTCAATGGTTGGCTGCAAGCATTCACCTCTATATTTGTCAGGCTCTGGCTGAACCTCTCAGGAGTCAGCTATATCAGGCTTCTCTGTCAGCATGTTCTTCTTGGCATCAGCAATATTGTCCGGATTTGGTGGCTGTATTTATACAGCCTGGATTTCCAGGTAGGGCAGGCTCTGAATGGCCATTCTTTTCATCTGTGTTCCAAACTATTTCTCCATATCTTCTCCCTCCTATGAATATTTTGGTTCCCCCTTTTAAGAAAGACTGAAACATCTGCACTTTGTTCTTCCCTCTTCTTGAGCTTCATGGGGTCTGTGGATTGTATCTTGAGTAATTCGAGTTTTTGGGCTAATCCATTTATCAGTGAGTACATCCCATTTGTTGTTGTTGTTGTTGTTGTTGCTTTACCTCACTCAGGATGATGTTTTCTAGTTCATTCCATTTGCCTATGAATTTCATGAAGTCACTGTTTTTAATAGCTGAGTATTACCCCATTGTGTAGATGTACCACATTTTCTGTATCTATTCCTCTGGTGAAGGGCATCTGAGTTCTTTCTAGCTTCTGACTATTATAAATAAGGCTGCTATGAACATAATGGGCATGTGTCCTTGTTATGTGTTGGAGGATCTTTTGAGTATATTCCCAGGAGTGGTATAGCTGGGTCCTCAGGTAGGACAATGTACAATTTTCTGAGGAACCTCCAGACAGAATTCCAGAGTGGTGGATCTTATGGAACCATTTTCTCAATTGAGTTTCCCTCCTTACAGATAACTCTAGCTAATGTCAAGTTGACATAAAACTATGCATCCCAGGACAGTTTGGAGAGAAGAAGGAGAAGGGAGTTATATGAATAAATTGCTACTTTCAAAAGTTAAAAAAGTATTAAGCATATGAAAATAATTCATCACATGCATATATAAAATAGTCAAATAATAAATTATCAATAAAAATGATAAGACAGAATATGGTAAATTAACTTATTTGTACACCTAAAGTTCTAGGAAAACAAAAAAAATCATGCCTCAAATCAGTAGACAGAAAATTATCAAAATCCGCATAGAAATTGATGAAATAGAACTGTTACAAAGTATAAATATTACTTTTATTTCCCAGTTGCAATTGTCATCTTGGGGGCTTACTGCTGAATAAACTCACTCTTTCTAATTCTTTCTGAACTCTGGTTAGTTGTTTCAACCCTGTTCTGGCTCAAAACTCTTCTCCAAGCTGGTTGGTCCAAACTGTCTTCTCTGGATTTCTCACTGAATTGTTTAGCTTAAGGAAAAAATCCTGTCTCTGAATTCCACAAACTGAAACATACTAACTACACAAATTAAATGGAACTGAATGGAACTACTGGAATTCAACTGAACTCAACTGCATTCAACTGAACTGCACTGAACTGCAGTGAAATGAATCCAACTGAACTGCACTCACTGAATTGCCCTTGCACTCCTGATTCGAACTGTGCTGATTACTGATGCAGATGAGAAGGTGCTTGCAGCTAGCCATAAGACTGAGCAGGTGCGGAGGGGTGGGTGTGTGTGAATGGAGGAGGTAGAGAAAAAGAATGAAGGAGCTGAACAGGTATGCAACCCCACAGGAGGAATAACAACATCAACCAACCATACTCCCCAGAGCTCCCAGGGACTAAACCACCAACAAAAGAATACACATGGAGGGATACATGGCTTCAGCCATATATGTAACAGAGCATGGCATTGTGTGGCAACAATAGGAGGAGAAGCTCTTGGTCCTGACAAGGCTTGATCCCTCAGAGTAGGGGAATTTTGAGGTAGGAGTAGGTGGGTGAGAGGGAAAGCACTCATCATAGAAGCAGGGGAGGAGGTATGGGAGAGGGGGGAACCTAGAAATGGGATAACATTTGAAATGTAAATATATAAAATATCCAATAATAAAAGAAAAAAAAAACTTCAGTATCCTGTCTTTCCTATCTGTTCTCATGTGAGTTAGGTATATCCTATCTATCTCTGACTCATTGTGTCAAATTTTTCTATGACTTGTCACTTTGTCCTTCAATTAGAAGTCATTGTTTGGAATTAAAGGTGTGTCCTTCTAGCCAGTTTACACAGACCTAGAAGGTCTTTGAATGTGATCTCTTGCCAAAGAAGCCATGTTGCTGCATTCAAATTCATGTACATATTCCACCTTTATGTCTAAGCTAAAAAGTTATACACAGCTTGACTTTTATAACAGAAACAGTTATCAATCCCACAAACTTAACAGTCACAATGTCCTAATGAAGATCCAGTGATTAGATAATCCTTCATAACTATAGTCCTGATTGTGCCTTTCATGCAGAAGCTTCTCTTACTTGGATAAGATCTTTATCAAGTTTGATGCAACCCATAGTCTCTCATCACCTGTGGAAATATAGACAAAGCCTTTTCCCCAATATAACATTTTCTGACTTCTATTCTGATGTTAAATCAACTTTAAAATATACAGATTGATCTAACTCAGCAGTTCTTTTTTTCTACAATTCAATGTCTTTCAACTAATACAGGGAGTCGATGAAATGATCTTTTCATTGGGAAGATAAACAAGACTTGCAAAATCTTACCTGAATTAACCAAAAGAAAGAGAGAGGAGCCTAAATTGAACAAACCAGAGATGAAAAGAGAGTCATTATAAAAGATAAGCTGTGGTTCAGAACAGTGTAAGGACATACCTTAAAAATTTATGACACTAAACCAGAAAACATAAAAGAAAGAGATGAATTTCTAGATTTATGTGCTAAGAGAGAAACTATATTAAGATAAAATAAATAATTAAAACAGACCCATAGCCATTAAGGAGAATAAAATGATAAAAAAAATCTTCTAATTATAAAAACCTTAAAGGAAAACTAATACAATACAACTACAATTTTTCCATACACAAAAATTTCAGTAGCTTTCCTACATACCAATGACAATAATCCTTTAAAAGAAGTCAGGGGACCAATCTTATTCAAAATAGACATAAAAATAAAATACCTGGGAATAAACATAATCAAAATTATAGAAGATTAATGTACTGAAAATTTGTGACACTAAAGAAATAAATTGAGGAAGACACAAAAAGATGCAAAGACATCTCTTTCTCATGGACTGGAAGAGTTTATGTTGAGATCCTACCAAAAAAAAATAGACTACATATTCTATTCAATTCCATTCCAAATTCCAGGGTCTTTCTTCATAACAAGAAAACTAATAATTACATGATTTATATAAAAGACACAGAAAGACAAAGGTAGCCAAAGCAGCCATAAATAAAAACTACCACAGGAAGTATCACCATACCTAATTCTAAAGTACATTGCAGAATCATAGTAATAAAAACAGAATGGCAAATGATACTTGCATAAAAACACAGTCTAACAAAATAAAACAGAGGACCAAGACACAAATTTGCATACCCTTTGTTACCTTCTTTTAGCCATAGTTGTTAAAAATAAGCATTGGAGAAAAACATCAACAACAAATGATGTGCTGGAAAACCTAGATTTCAATATGTCGAAAAATGAACCTAAGTCTTTATCTCCCACCATGTACAAAACTGAATCTGTATGTATCAAAAACTTCAGTATCAAATCTAATACTATGACATGGCTAGAGGAAAAGTTAAGGTAGGGTATCTGCTTCAACAGACAAGTGTAGGTAAGGACTACATAAATAAGAATGTTATAGCACAAATAATAAAAGCATCCATAAAAGTGGTATTTCATACATTAAAAAGCTTTTGTACAACAAAGAACAAATTCAGGAAATAAGCAACTCACTTAGGGGAAGAAACTTTTTCCCAATTATATAGCTGAGAGGTAATTAGTGGCTAGAATATCCAAAAAAAATCTTGAAGAATTAAACATTAAGAAAACAACCTGAATTACAAATAGGCTGTGAAATTTGAGAAATATGAATGGCCACTAAACACTTACTCATATATTCAAAATAAATAAATCTTTTTAAAAAGATGTTCAACATCTTTATGCATTGGGGAAATATAGCTTAAAATGCACAGTCAGGATGACAATCATCAAGAGTAACAATTGACAACATGTATTGTTGTGAATTTGGCAAAAAGGATCTTCAGGCTTTCATTGTCTCTAGTGAGAAATCTGGTGTAATTCTTATAGGTTTGCCTTTATATGTCACTTGGCATTTTTCCCTTACTGCTTTTAATATTCTTTCTTTGTTTGGTGCATTTGCTGTTTTAACTATTATGTGACAGGAGGAATTTCTATTCTGGTCCAATCTATTTGGAATTCTCTCGGCTTCTTGTATGTTTATGGGCATCTCTTTCTTTAGGTTAGGGAAGTTTTCTTGAAGTTTTGTTGAATATATTTACTGGCCCCTTAAGTTGGGAGTCTTCACTTTCTTCTATACCTATTACCCTTAGGTCTGATCTTCTTAATGTGTCCTGAATGTCCTGTATGTTTTGGGCTAGGAGCTTTTTGTGTTTTACATTAACTTTGACAGTTGTGTTGATGATTTCTATGCTATCTTCTGCCCCTGAGAGTCTCTCTTCTATCTCTTGTATTCTCTTGGTGATGCTTGTGTCTATGGCTCCTTGTCTCTTCCTTTGGTTTTCTATATCCAGGGTTGTGTTCCTTTGTGCTTTCTTTATTGCTTCTATTTACATTTTCAATTCCTTCACCTGTTTGGTTGTGTTTTCCTGTAATTCTTTCAGTAATTTTTGTGTTTCTATCTGTTTACTTGTGCTTTCCTGTATTTCTCTAAGGGAGTTCTTTATGTCTTTCTTAAAGTCCTCCATCATTATCTAAAAATGTGATTTCAAATCTAAATCTTGCTTTTCTGGTGTGTTTGGACATCCAGTATTTTCTTTGGTGGGATAACTGGGCTCTGATGATGCCAAGTAGTCTTGGTTTCTGTTGATTAGTTTCCTGCACTTGCCTCTAGCCATTGGGTTTTCTCTGGTGTTTGCCTATCTTGCTGTTTCTGGGAGTGACTTGGCCCTGCTGCAGGCCTCTGTATCAGCACTCCTGTAGAACTGTTTTCCTGTTTTCTTTCAGCCTTTCCTGAGAACAGATGCTCTGCTCTCAGCTGTGGTGGCACTCCTGGAGACTGTCTTCCACCTATAGGCATGGGCAGGAATCAAAGGGTCCTGCCCCTGATTGCTTGTGTAGGTCCTTGCACCCAGTGGGCACAGTTGGCACTACGCAATTCCTCCTTGGGTCTCACTGTGGGCAGAGGGTATTCTCCTCTGACTTCTCAGGAGTATCCACACTTCTGAGAGTCCAGCTCTCTCCCCCATGGGGTTTTGGTGCAGGGAGCTGTTTGGCAGGCTCAGTTTCATCCTGGGCACAGACCAGAACTGTAGGTACCCGTGGCTTCTATCCAGAAGCACTGTGCAGTTTCTGCTTGAACAAGGGACGTGGGCAGAGGTGTGCAGAGGTGGCAGTCTGTCCTGCGGCCTCCGGATATCTGTACTCCTGGGTGGTCCTCTCCCTTTCCCACAAGATATGGGTGCAGGGAACTCTCATTAATGTTTTACACCTTGCATTTATATTAAATGTTTATGCACAAATGAAAACAGAAAAGCTGCTAACACCTGATTTTTGTTCCTTATTTTTCCACTTGCAATTATAAATTTTGTACCTTTTAACCCCATGAAAACTTATCTAATATTCATAACTATTGATAACAGAAAGAAGAGGAACAGAAAGAAGGGGAATTTCTTAGTTATTGTTTGTATGTATGTGAATTTCATATCACATACCCCAATTCCACTCAACTCCTCCACCCTCATAACTGCTCTCTTACTATACTGCCTCCCCCCAAACATAAAACAAGAATCTCATTGTGGAAGCTGTAGTCTATTACAGTGTGTCTTACAGCATACCCTTCTGTATACTCTTCTTTACTTCCTAATGCTTACTGCAAGGGCTTGGTTGTCTTTTACTAGGCCTCTGGCATCTGCCACTTTATCAATACTAGAGTTTTAGAACTCACTGGAGCTCCTCTCAGATATCCTTTTTTTGTGCCATGTTCTGGAGATCATGTAGTTTTTGATCTGTAGGCCTGGTCCCTTCATACACCCCAGCAGTTCATCAATGGTGTATATGATGAAGGTGGGCCAATTCAAAGCCCTGGAGAAATTCCTGAGATGTTAATTGAGATGGTCAAATTTCTGTCTCGCCTGTCCTGTCAGGACCAGCTCACCAGCAACCCCTGCATTCAGGCCTAGCTCTACCTTCATTGCCTGGCTCGGTCAGGGCCCAAGAATGTTGCTGTCTGAGAAACATGGCCAGTTGCCCAACTCTCATGAGTCCAGGGACAGCAGTTCTGCCTGTCATAGATGGTGAGGGACAAGAGATGGGAGGAAGGCATCTCTCCCTTCTCCATGCCACTACCTAGCAGACAAGAGCTAAGGGCAAGGTCAGTTCTCCCAGGATGCCCAATCGAGGAGTGGGGTCAGTTCGGCACAGCCCTCAGACATCATGTTCCCAGGTGTCAGCCCACACCAGGGTTGTCCACCTGGCCTTTGGTAATAACAGATCCCTCTTGCTGCAATGTCATAGACCCAGGTGTGGCCTATAGTAGTAGCACAGGCCAAGACCCCACCATGATCCCAGGTGTCATCACTGGTTACTCACATCAGGCTCTTACTACCTTTGAGACTTCAGTTCTGCCTTGTTTTATTTTATGCATATCCTTCTGTTTCTCTTTCCTTTTCATTTCTCCACCATTCACTTGCTTCTCTTAGGGATGTCCAGGGTCTCTGAATGTCTTGAGCTGCCTTAGGAGTAGTCTCAGGAGTGCTATGCTTCACTCATGCATTATGGTGCTAAGCAAGGGTCATCTTGAACATGGTCTGCCCTTTACCCCAAGCCTGCATAACAGGTGGCTATCTCAGTCCAGCTCCCTGTCTAGGCCCCGTTCCGTTGTGCTAGTCTGGTGGCTGTCTGGGTTTCACTCTTAGTCCATCCTGTTGGAGCATCTCTTTGCAAGGGCTTTCCGTATCAGACTTCCAGACCTGTGGGGCATGAGACTGGTAGCTATATTAGGCTAGCTCCATGCCTGGGACTCCTGGAGCCGGATTGGTAGTCATTTCACCTCACTTTCTTTTCTTTCCTTTTCTTTCTTTTTTTTGAAGAATGTTATGTTACTAATAATTCAGATGTTCATAAGTCAGAACACTGAACTTAGACATCACTTCTCTCCTCTCTGCCACCTATGATGCACATGTGGCACAGCAGACACACTTGCAAAGCCTCTAGGGGCAGGGAAAAAATGGTTTTGTTTGGTTTGGTTTGGTTTGTTTGCTTGCTTTGTTTTTGCTGTTGTTGCTGTTGTTTGCTTGTTTTGTTTCAGTTTGTTTTGTTTTGTTTGTTATATCGATTCATTTTGTTTGTTTGTTTTGAGAATGACAGGTTCCCCTATATAGTGAACTTTAAAAAAAAGTATTTAATCTTTTGTTTTACACTCCAAGTTTTATCCCCCTCCAGGTTCACTCTCTGACTGTTCCACATTCCATACCACCTCCCTTCCTTCTCTCCATGAGGAGGTCCCAACCCACCTCACACACTCCATCCCACAAAACCTCTCCACTCCCTGGAGCCTCTAGTCTCTTGAGGGTTAGGTGCATCTTCTCTGACTGAATGCAGACCCAGCATTCCTCTGCTATATATGTGTTGGAGGCCTCATCTCAGCTGCTGTATGCTGACTGGTTGGTGACCCAGTGTCTGAGAGATCTATCAGGTCCAGGTTAATTGAGACTGCTAGTCCCCCTACAGTGTTGCCCTCCTCCCCAGCTTCTTCCTGTTTTTCCCTAATTCAACCACAGGGGTCAGGATCAGCTGTCTATTGATTGGGTATAAATATCTGCATCTGAATCTTTCAGCTGTTTGTTGGGTCTTACAGAGGGCAGTCATCATAGGCCCTTTTTGTGAGCACCCCATAGCCTCAGTAATAGTGTCAGGCCTTGGGACCTCTTCTTGAGCTGGATCCCACTTTGGGCCTGTCTCTGGACTTCCTTTTCCTCAGGCTCTTCTCCAATTTTGTCCCTGTAGTTCTTTCAGACAATAACAATTATGGGTCAGATTTTTTTGACTGTGGGATGGCAACCCTCTCTCTCACTTGATACCCTGTCTTTCTTCTGGAGGTAGACTCTACAAGTTTCCTCTCCCCACTGTTGAGCATTTCATCTAAGGTTCTTCCCTTTGAGTCCAGAGAGTATATCAACTCCCAGGTCTCTGGTACATTCTGGAAGGATCCTCCATCTCCTAACTCCTAAGGTTGCCTGTTTCCATTCTCTCTACTGGCCCTTAGGGCTTCAGAACTTTTCCCGCACCCAATACCTGATCATGTTCCCCTCTTCCCCTCCAAGTCCCCTTTCCCACTCATGCCTCTCCCCCACTCATGTGATTGCTTTCTTTTTCCTCCCAAGTGGAATTGAAATGTCCTCCCTTGGGCTCTTTGGCTTGTTAACCTCTTTGGGTTCTATGAACTATATCTTGGGTATTTTGTACTTTTTTGTGGCTAATATCCACTTGTTTGTGATAGCAAGAACCTGGGAAGAGCCCACATGTTCCACAACACAAGAATGGATACAGAAAATTTGGTTCATTAACACAATGGAATACTACTCAGCTATTTAGAATGAGGACATACTGAGAATTGCAGGCAAATGGATAGAACTAGAAATTATCATCCTAAGTGAGCTAACTCAGAATGAAAAGGACATGCAATGGTATAGTGAACTCTTTTTTTTTTTCTTTAAAGAAAAATCACTTTTTTTTATTAACATAAGTATTTCTTATATACATTTCGAGTGTTATTCCCTTTCCCGGTTTCCGGGCAAACATTCCCCTTTCCCCTCCCCGTCTTTATGTGTGTTCCCCTCCCCATCCTCCCCCCTTGTTGCCCTCCCCCCAACAATCTAGTTCACTGGGGGTTCAGTCTTAGCAGGACCCAGGGCTTCCCCTTCCACTGGTGCTCTTACTAGGATATTCATTGCTACCTATGGGGTCAGAGTCCAGGGTCAGTCCATGTATAGTCTTTAGGTAGTGGCTTAGTCCCTGGAAGCTCTGGTTGCTTGGCATTGTTGTTCATAAGGGGTCTCGAGCCCCTTCAAGCTCTTCCAGTTCTTTCTCTGATTCCTTCAACGGGGGTCCTATTCTCAATTCAGTGGTTTGCTGCTGGCATATGCCTCTGTGTTTGCTGTATTCTGGCTGTGTCTCTCAGGAGAGATCAACATCCGGCTCCTGTCGGCCTGCACTTCTTTGCTTCTTCCATCTTGTCTAATTGGATGGCTGTATATGTATGGCCCACATGTGGGGCAGGCTCTGAATGGGTGTTCCTTCTGTGTCTGTTTTAATCTTTGCCTCTCTATTCCCTGCCAAGGGTATTCTTGTTCCCCTTTTAAAGAAGGAGTGAAGCATTCACATTTTGATCATCAGTCTTGAGTTTCATTTGTTCTAGGCATCTAGGGTAATTCAAGCATTTGGGCTAATAGCCACTTATCAATGAGTGTGTACCATGTGTGTTTTTCTGTGATTGGGTTACCTCACTCAGGATGATATTCTCCAGTTCCAACCATTTGCCCACGAATTTCATAAAGTCCTTGTTTTTGATAGCTGAGTAATATTCCATTGTGTAGATGTACCACATTTTCTGTATCCATTCCTCTGTTGAAGGGCATCTGGGTTCTTTCCAGCTTCTGGCTATTATAAATAAGGCTGTGATGAACATAGTGGAGCATGTGTCTTTTTTATATGTTGGGGCACCTTGTAGGTATATGCCCAAGAGAGGTATAGCTGGATCCTCAGGCAGTTCAATGTCCAATTTTCTGAGGAACCTCCAGACTGATTTCCAGAATGGTTGTACCAGTCTGCAATCCCACCAACAATGGAGGAGTGTTCCTCTTTCTCCACATCCTCGCCAGCATCTGCTGTCACCTGAGTTTTTGATCTTAGCCATTCACACTGGTGTGAGGTGAAATCTCAGGGTTGTTTTGATTTGCATTTCCCTTATGACTAAAGATGTTGAACATTTCTTTAGGTGTTTCTCAGCCATTTGGCATTCCTCAGCTGTGAATTCTTTGTTTAGCTCTGAACCCCATTTTTTAATAGGGTTATTTGTCTCCCTGCAGTCTAACTTCTTGAGTTCTTTGTATATTTTGGATATAAGCCCTCTATCTGTTGTAGGATTGGTAAAGATCTTTTCCCAATCTGTTGGTTGCCGTTTTGTCCTAACCACAGTGTCCTTTGCCTTACAGAAGCTTTGCAGTTTTATGAGATCCCATTTGTCGATTCTTGATCTTAGAGCATAAGCCATTGGTGTTTTGTTCAGGAAATTTTTTGCAGTGCCCATGTGTTCCAGATGCTTCCCTAGTTTTTCTTCTGTTAGTTTGAGTGTATCTGGTTTGATGTGGAGGTCCTTGATCCACTTGGACTTAAGCTTTGTACAGGGTGATAAGCATGGATCCATCTGCATTCTTCTACATGTTGACGGTATAGTGAACTCTTAAGCATGTTTCCTGCATTCACCACATTTGCTGAAAGATTTGGTATTATTAGTATATAGTTTGTTATCTTCAAAAAAGGCCAACCAAATAGGCCTTACTTGCCTCCTGCAAAGCAACAATAGCTACACTCTAGAAGAGCAGATTTGTTTTGAAATCTTGAACATTTTCTCACACCAGATACTGGAAGGGGAGCTTGACAAATTAGTAGACTTCTGACTGTACCTGGTTTCACAGTAGCAGGCCTGTAGAGATGACGTTTCTTCACTGTTCTGGTAGAGATGCACTCTTGCTAGCCTGTTATTTCCTGAATACTTTGCCACCAGTAGATTTGTAGGCAGTCTGAATTTTAAGAGCCATGCTATGAGAACTTCCTTATATCCCTGGAGTTAGAGCTTTCTTTGTGGACAGCTCTGAATACAACTTAAAGTTGGCTGATTCTGAGGCTATCCCTTAAACTATATGTATTTTTTTAAAAAAAGAAATCATGTTCTTAGGTTGAACTTCCTTAGCCATTATGAACCTGGATCTGGAAACTTGCCTGGTTCAGAGTTTGTAGGCCTTTTAATTTTAAAATTACATTTGATATTTATTTGCAAGTTATAATAATTACAAATGCAGCGAATGATGAAGTGCAGAGGGCTAGATGGCATTAGAAACTGTAACAGATGAAAGATCTAAAAGAACAATTGAATTGTTTTTCTCCTCATCATCTGCCTCACTCCTTGTTGTGCTAAATAGTATGTTAAATATTTCCCATGCAATAAAATTTGGCTTTATTCACTATTCTGCCTTTTTTCCTGAGTAAAAACTGTTCAGGTCCTGTTTAATAACTAGAGTTCTTACAGTTAGGCACTACTGGAGGGATTGACTAGTCTGGGATCTGACTGGGGACTAAAGATCCTGGCATAGAATCACTTCAAGAAGGAAGGCTGGGTCAAGGTGGACAGTGAAAAAGAGTAGGCAAGAACAAGGAAATGTCCAAAATGAAAGGGCCTATACCTAGCAGCAAATGTGGTCTAGCAAGTAGATTTGGGCAGCCAAACCAGCAGTGTTCTCAAGTTAGCAATAAATGCAGCAGCAAAGAAAGCTTCTATGGGTAGAGTATAGGTTAGGCTTACCCTGCATATACAGTGCCTGAGACTGGCCCTCAGGATTCATAAAGCACTCGTGGTGGAATATGACTATTGAAAGGAAAAAATACCAGCTCAAGACGCCAAAGATCAAGTTCTCAGCACAGAGGATATTTGTTTGTCAGAGAGTGGCAGAGGCAGGGAATAAGATAAGGGAGAGGAGGAAGGGAACAAGAGAGAGGAAGAAAGGGGCATTTTTCCTAGAGGGAGGTAGGACAGGAGAATTGAGAAAGGACTGCCTCTGGATAGAAAAGAAACACATGGCCCATAGGAAAATTGTGGTTTATACATATAAAGTGAAAATCTCACGTTAGGATGAGGTGCTTTATTTTAATTTGGCATGTAAATTAGGTTAGCCTTAGGGAGGATTTGATTGTTGGACCTCAGTACTTTGATAGCTGGACTAAAGGAGGCCAAATAAGGAAATGAACCCTATTGATTAGCTTCAGAAATTTAATCTAACTGCTTTTAGCGAGGCAGAGGGAATGAAGAAAAGGGCAAGCTCCACCAGAGCTATGCTCACAAGGCTCAAGCTGCCCAGAGTTGCTCCATCTATAATCTATACCTGAACTGAGATGCAGATGAGACAATCAGAAATTTAAGGTCTCCCTCAGATGTCCAGAGTTCCAAGCCAACCTGGGAGGAGTGGAGGGGAGGAAAGATAGAGAGAGGGAGGGTGAGAGAAAACAGAGGGGCTATGTAAGGTATAAATATTATTTTTCTTTCTTTTTTAAATTTTTATTAGATATATTTCTTTACTTACATTTCAAATGTTATTCCCCTTCCTGGTTTCCTATCCATAAGCCAATGTATTATATCAGACTACGCACTTTTAATCAGAATTAGAATGGTGATTTAGAAAAAATAATATGAAGAACAAACATTATGACAGTATCTGTTCAAGTAATGTACTTTACTCTTTGAAATAGTAAAATCGCACTTGTTTCTTTGTCTGAATCAATCCCGTACTCTACAATAGATTGGAGAATAAGCAATGTATCTTTAATAAAAATAAAAAAAATGACAGATACAGTAAGTTTGCATAATATACCATACTGGAAAACAGAAATTGCATCAGAGATATAAATAATAGAATATTTAAACAGTAAGTGGTACAAGGGTAAAATGAATATGAGGCATAATATGTTGTAAGCATTCAGAACAGGGAGCCAGTTCAGAATTGGAGGAATTAGATGAGGCTCACCAACTCAGGCAGGCCTTGAAGATTCTGGCAGGAAGAAAATGTTAGAAAGAGCACTCTCTAAATTCCTTAAAGGCAACGTGAGCACAAATGTCTCCTTCTAAAACATGCCTGACTAACCAGATTGAATTTTCCACAAGCTCTCCTTCATTTTGAATTACAAAATTGCTGCTTCCTTCTTCCTTTATGCCCTGCAGCCTGTATCAGGAGATGGGGAATGAGGAACTCCAAAGATACAGAAAAGCCTCTGGGAACATTTTGTTAAGAAGGAAAAAACATGGCCACCCTGAGGCTTCACATTGGTAATCATTACTAAGTACAAATTTTCAGCCCTTCCTTTGCACAGCTCTTTCAATCTATGAGGAGGCATACTTCCAAAGCTAAGGTTCTAATAAAGCCCTTTTGTAGTGGACTACACAAAACAAAAGTGCTATTCAATAGCTTAACATTTGCTTTTGTTTGCAGCTCACAGAACAGCTGCTTTCTAGCTTGGTAATAAATTTCAAGGGGTGTCTTCTCTTTTTTACAATACATCAAAGTTTCTGGGAAAACATTGGAGTAAATCATGTAGCCAAGAGCCTGGAGTTATGTATAGTGTGACATTCATTTCCTACATTACACTTAATAGGGACAGCATGCTCAACAGAGCCACATAATTAGTTTCCTTCATTTCTGAGACTCTTGTCAATGGAAGACAAGTAAAATTTTACAGTAGTAAAGGCCAAGGCAACTTTCAGATTTAGTTACTGCCATACTTAGAAACAAATAAGCAATGGTTTACGTAAAGAACTGACATATGATTTGTAACTTTTAAATTAATATTTCAGAGGGGTTGGGTTCCAAAGGAGCAGTAGGATAAATCTCTAGGCCATAAGGAAATTACGAACATGTTATAAAACTGAGAATTATGAAAAATCTAAGGAACCATGTTAACCACTAAAATTCTGTCTAAAGTTGTCAGGATTTCACTGAGTTTGAATAGCAAGGTATTAAAATTTGTGAATTCCAAGCTTTTGTATATGAACTCTTATCAGTAAGTCCTTAAATCAATATGTGGTACATAAATGCTTTTTATGTCAAATAATTTATGTGACTGAGCAGAAGTTTGACAAAAGCCAACTTTACCAAAAGATAAAACTAATTATAAATCTGTTTTCTGTTTTTAAATTTATTCATTTGTTCATTTATTTGAAAGCACATACAGAAAAAAGTATGGTTCTCCATTTTTAAAATTTAGACTACGTATCATCAAGAAACTTGAAATTTACAAGAGGCAAAATATAATCAAGTATATTGAAGAAAAGAAATGCTAAAAATAAAAGTGTAAGTTGAGTGTAATGGAATAAGCTTGCAATTGTAGCACTTGGGAGGCAGAAACAGAAGGATCAGTTCAAGGTCATACTCTAGTACATAGTGAGTTTGAGACCAGCCTTAGCAACATAAGACCCTGTCACAAAATATACAACCAACCAACAGTTGTTGTTTATTAACTGTTAACTGTTTAATAGTACTAAAGAAAAGAAGGTGAAAATTTAAATTCATGAATGCCTGTGTTATATGTACTTATTTCTTCCACAAAACAAACCATAGATACGGGCTTATATTTTGATGAGACATGGGAGGAATCATAAAGGTCAAGTGACTTATTCAAGGCCACAGAGTTAAAAAATGATGAAGTTGCAGGGTAATCAAAGCACTTCATTCCAAAGCTTACATATACTGTAGTGTGTATCACATCAGGTGTGAAATAATTCTTCATAGTTACTTAAGTACTCACTGAATGAAGTAGAGTTAAGCATCCCACTGAAAAGAGTGTACAAATATATTGCTGTGGTAAATATTAAAAAAAGAAGCACCGGCCCACAGTATTGCCAACACCGTCAGGTCACATGGCATGTGTCTGTGGGGTATTTTATCTCAGTCAGCCAGACTAGGCAGACTCTCTGGCCCAAAGTTGTCAAAATGTCTCCACTTAACTTTAAGTTCCCAATATCCATTCCAGCTATCACTGACTACTCTCTGGCCCCAGCAGTGACCTCTCTGCCTCCATGGCTAGCCCCATGCAGTGGGTGCCTATTTCCTGACCCTCTGCTCACATTCCCTGCATCCAGCACCTGTGGTTATAGTCACAATTCTCAGTAACCTGACAAAATCAAAATTCTTGAAGCTTGTAATTTAACAATTATATTTATACCAATAAATTCTCACTCCACCAAATGTCCATACAATGAACTCAGAGCCAATTGATATTGATATAAACTGTCCCCCTAGATAACACAAATTGCCCTATAGTTATCCATCCTTATAAGATTTTCATAGCTACCTGTGGCAATTTAAAGCCACATGGGGGTGGATCATCCTTCTCGCCCTCCATCTTCCTTTCTTCTCCTTCTCCTCTCCCACCCACCTTTCAAAAACTCTGTCCCCACCTTTCTTCTCCACTGCCAATCACAGGCCTTGTCTTATCTTGTGCCTGCCGTCACCTTCATATAAAAATCAATCCACAATATCTGTGTTTTGCAGCATTATAGTACAAAGATAGTCTATGTGTGCAAAGTCCAATGTTTATGGCATGTTAAGGTGCAGTAAGAAAGCAACAAGAAAACTTGAGTGGACATTTAGATATATTTTCATCTTATATTCTACAAATATATAAATATTCATACATGAATATGTATTTGAGATTAAGGTGTTTGAGAAACATCCAAATGGACTAGAAGAGAAGCCAGCTGGACCTGGGTGTCTGTAGGTCACCTCTAATGTTTCAGTTGAAAGTATTTTAAGAGACTTTAGCATAATTGAAACCTAAAGTGTGGCTATGGCTGCCTCCAGAGAGAATACAGAATAAAGAAAAGGGGACCAGGAAATAATGCTTAAGAATCCCAAGCTCTTTGTTACTTTGTACAAGGCTGTAAAACCACCTGTTTCATAAAACCAGCAAACTATATAGAGGAGATCAGAGAGCACTGCATTAATGCTTTGATCAGACATTGGTCCTGAGCTTTGAAGTATGAGTATTATTCCCCTCACTTGTGAAAGTAGGATGGACAATTCAGCTTTCCAGAGAGTAGAGGCACAGAGGCATAAAATCAAATGCTCCACAAGGAGAATATCAAGTAAACCTTTAGTCACATTAATGAAACAGGTAGTGTGAGACCTGGTATGGTAGCATATCCCTATAATCTCAATACTAGCAAGGCTAGGGCAAAAGGCTCCTGTTTGGGACCAGGGAGCTAAAAGGCAACCTTAGTGATTTAAACAGAAACAGGACAAAATAAAAAAAGAGAGAAGGAATATTGGGACTGGGAATAAAAAAAATGAAACCAAAGAAAGTCCAGTGTTTTAATGGTGGAGACCAGGAGCTCATCAACAAAGCACAGGGCACTATGTAGGACTTATCTCTATCTAGCATGTGTAAGAATAGTGACAGAAAAAGTCACAACAATAACTGGACCAATAGCAAGAAAAATTAATATGCACCAAATGGGACACTTTTCAACTCTAAAGAAATTAAAGGCAATGTTCACATTTAGAAAAGTAATTCTGATCTCCATGAGCTTATGCAATGGAAAAATAGTGCTTATAGTTCTGTGTTCATATACTTCTCAACTAATCTTTTAAGATTATCTGAAATTACTGCTTTTTGGACAAAATAAAATATTTCAATAATGATATTTGATATTTGAAAACTTATTCAAGTCATGAAGTCTGGAGGTCCCAAAACTCCCAACTCTGAAAAGTTGGAACTTTGACTGTATTCTCTAAGCATGTTTTTACTGAAAGCCAGTTATTCCATCCAAAGTAATGATTCTAGAGAATAAAGAAGAAAGAGGATAAGATGCTAATGGATCAATGAAAAGTGACCCTGAGTGATCTTTTCCATTAGAAGATGTTTGATGAGATAAACCACCATGACTAAAAGCAACTTAAAGGAGAATGTTCATTTTGCTTTCAGTTCCAGAGAGCTGGAGTCCTTAATGTCAAGGAGAGCATGGCATCTCAGCAGGGGCAGGTAACTTTTCCATCCATACAAGAAACATACAGAGAGACATACAGAGAGAGAGAGAGAGAGAGAGAGAGAGAGAGAGAAGGCTATAAATATTCAAAGTCTGTCCTCAATAATGAATTTCCTCAGCCAAGTCTGAAACATCTAAATGTTACATAACCTCTCCAAACCACACCATTAAGTGGGAACTATGTATTCAAATGCATGCACATATGGGAGATAGTTCTTATCAAAACATCACAGATGATATACAGATAATTCAACCAACCCCAGGAGATACTGAGATGCTAACAGAAATTATCTATATTGCTCTTTTCTGGAATTTCTTTCTAAACCTACCAAGAAATATATGGTTGAATCTATACTTCAGGGGAAAAACAGTTTTCAATGGCCTTGGAGTTCTCCCTCTTTTTTAGAAAATATGAAGTTAGTCATATTTGGTCGATGTGCTCAAGAACAGGAAAGTAACAAAAGCAATCCTTATAAGAGGTATAAGTGGGATCTTGAGACTGAGATAAATAGGTTGAATAATCTTTCAGAATAAGTCCAAAGTTTAGAAATATTATTGCTATAAACAGATGAGGAACACAGAAAATCAGCCTATGAAAACACAGGAAGAAACACTGGTTCTAATGTGATAAGAAAAGTTAAATTGCTTCTACAACCAGTTTACTGAAATTAAGTATCAGATTTTAAGTTCAGATGTAGGAATGAAAATAGCTACTAGTAAAATATGCATTACCTGAGAATTTATACCTACTGTATTTATGTATTCATTATAAAAAGTAACATCAGAGACTGTTAAATAGATTTTGTGAGATAGGATCACTCAAGGTAACCTATGCTAAATTTCAACTCATTTATTTAGTCCAGGATTGCTTCAAACCTGAAACTCTCCTACCTATACCACTTGCACGCTGCCATTACAAATATGGACTGCTATGTATAACTTAAGGTATTTATTTACATATATGTGTGTATATATGTATATATATATGTGTGTATATATGCATACATATGTATATATACATACACACATGCATATATATATGTATATATATACATATATATGATTTTCATTTTAAAATAGAGAGAGACCTGGTATCACAGGAGTGCTGTCACTACTAAGCCCATAGGAAAGTCCACCACTTTTGCTCCAACAACTGTCCAAAGAAGGACCCACAAGGAGCACACAGGGCACAGCAACCACAGAGCAGCCATGATCAGGATCCTTATGATTTCCTTCTGCACACTAGAGCTAAGACTGTAGTACATTCCTCCATACTCAAATCATGCCCTGCAGAAATAGTCTCCCAGGAGTGCTGACACAACTAAAATCACAGACTCACAAGCCCATGAATATCGATTCAAAAGTACACAATAAAATTCTCAAAAATTGAATCCAAGAACATATCAAAATGATCATTCATTGTGCTCAAGTAGGCTTCATCCCAGGGATCCAGGGATGATTCAATATACAGAAATCCATTAGCATAATCCATTATGTAAACAAACTAAAAAAAAACCACATGATCAACTCAGTAGATTCTGAGAAAGTATTTGACAAAATTCACCACCCTTCATGCTAAAAGGCCAATAGCTAAACATAGTAAAAGTAATATACAGCAAACCAGTAGCCAACATCAAACCAAATGGAGAGAAACTTGAAGCAATCCCACTAAAACCAGAGACTAGGCAAGGCTGCCTACTCTTTCCCTACTTATTCAATATAGTACTCGAAGTCTGAGCCAGAACAGTTAGACAACAAGAAGTAAAAAGAACACAAATTGCAAAGGAAGAAGTCAAAATATCATTATTTGCAGGTTATATGATCGTATATTTAAGTGACCACAAAAATTCCGCCAGAGGACTCCTAAACCTCATAAACATAAGCAAAGTGGCTAGATATAAAACTAACTCAAACAAATCAGTAGTAGCCTTCCTCTACTCAAAGGATAAACAGGCTGAGAAAGAATTTATGGAAATCACACCCTTCGAAAATAATCACAAATAAAATAAAATATTTTGGGATGATTCTAACCAAGCAAATGAAGATCTGTATGACTAGAACTTCAGTCTCTGAAAGAAAAAATCAGAGATGATCTCAGAAAATGGAAAGTACTCCCATGCTTATGGATTGGCAGAATTAATATAGCAAAAATGGCCACCTTTCCAAAAGCAATCTACAGATTTGATACAATCCCCAACAAAATTCCAACTCAATTCTTTATATGACTAGAAAGGGCAATTTGCAAATTCATTTCAAATAAAAAAAACCAGGAAATTGTGAACTATTTTCAATGAAAAAGAATTTCTGGGGGAATCTCTGACCTCAAGCTGTATTACAGAGCAATAGTGATTAAAAGCTGCATGGTATTGGTACAGTGACAGGCATGTAGATCAATGGAATAGAATGGAAGACCCAGAAATGAACCCACACACATATGGTCACTTGATTTTTGACAAAGGAGCTAATACCGTCCAGTGGAAAAAAGATAGCATTTTCAACAATCAGTTCTGGTACAACTGGCAGTCAGCATGTAGAAGAATGCACATTGATTCAAGCTTACTCCCTATAAAAAGCTCTAGTCCATGTGGATCTAGGACCTCTAAATCAAACCAGATACACTGAAACTACTAGAAGAGAAAGTGGGGAAGAACCTCGAACACTTGGGCACAGGGGAAAATTTCCTGATCAGAACACCAATGAGTTATCCTCTAAGATTGACAATCAACAATAGGGACCTCATAAAATGTCAAAGCTTCAATAAAGCAAAAGACACTGTTAATAGGACAAAATGGCAACCAAGATATTGGGAAAAGATCTTTACCAATCTTACACCTGATAGAGGTCTAATATCCTATATAAACAAATAATTCAAGAAGATAGACTGCAAAGAACACAATTACCCTATTAAAAATGGGGTACAGAACTAAACAAAGATTTCTCATCTGAGGAATCTTAAATGGCAGTGAAGCACCTAAAGAAATGTTCAACAACTTTAGTCATCACAGAGATGCATATCCAAACAACCCTGAGATTCCACCTCACACCAGTCAGAATGGCTAAGATCAAAAACTCAGGTGAGAGAAAATCCTGGCAAGGATGTGGAGAAACAGGAACTCTCCTCCATTGCTGCTGGGACTGCAACCTTGTAAAACCACTCTGGAAATCATCCTGGAGATTCCTCAAAAAATTGAACATAGTACTACCTGAAGAGCCAGTGATACCACTCCTGGGCAAATATCCAAAAGTTGTTTGGACATATAACAAGGACACGTGCTCCACTATGTTCAAAGCAGCCTTATTTATAATAGCAAGAAGCTAGAAACAACCCAGATGTCCCTCAACATAGGATTGAATACAGAAAATTAAGTACATCTAAAAAATGGAGTACTACTTAGCTATTAAAACCAATGACTTCATGAAATTCACAGGCAAATGGATGGAACTAGGAAATATTATTCTGAGCGAGGTACCTCAATCACAAATGAACACATATGGTATGCACTAACTGATAAGTGGATATTAGGAGAAAAGCTTGGAATACCGAAGTTATAATTAACTGACCATACGAATCTCAAGAGGAAGGAAGACCAAAATGTGGCTTCTTCAATCCTTCTTACAAGAGGAAATAAAATACTCATTGGAGGTAGAGGGTAGAGGAACTTGGGATAAAGAGAGGAGGGGGAGATGGTAAAAAGGAATTAGGATCAAGTAAGGGAGGAGATGGGGCTGATATGCAGGAAAGTAAGAGGATCCCAGGACCAAAGAGGGATGAGAGTAGCTGAAATTTCCAGCAAAGGGGAGGGAGAACCTGTAGAGACTATATCCAGCGGTTATGCAAGACCACAGATTTGGGGATGGAGCCACTTATTCATCTCCAAATTCTTAACCCAGAAGGGTTCTTGTCTAAAGGAAATGAGGGGACAAAGTATGGAGCAGAGACTGAAGGAAAGGCCATCCATAAACTACCCAACCTGGGAATCCATCCTATATATGAACACCAAACCCAGACACTATTTTGGATGCCAAGAAGTGCATGCTGAAGGAGCCTGTTATAGCTGTCTCCTGAGAGGCTCTGCCAGATCCTGACAAATACAGAGTGGGAGGCTCACAGCCAACCTTTGGTCTGAGCATGGAGATCCTAATGTAGGCGTTAGAGAAAGGACTGAAGGAGCTGAAGGAGTTTGCATCCCCATAGAGAGAACAACAATATCAACCATCCAGGACCCCAGAGCTTTCAGGGACTAAACCACCATCCAAAGAGTATACATAGAGGGACCCTTAGCTTCATTTGCACATGTAGCAGAGGATGCCATTGTCTGGCATGATTAGGAGGAGAGGCCCTTGGTCCTGTGAAAGCTCATTTTCCGTAGAGTAGGGAAATGCTGTGAGATGGGAGTTGGTGGGGGAGGCAGGAGCACACTCATAGAAGCAGAGGAAGGGTGTATGGGAAAGAGGGTTCACAGAGGGGAAACCTGGAAAGGGGATACCATTTGAAATGTAAATATATAAAATATCCAATAAAAATAAAATAGAGAAACAAAAAAGTAATAAAACAGTAGTTAATTTTGTTCTCTTTAGAATATATCCCTTATTTATATTTTGCATATTTAATTATATATTGTTTTCATAAACAAAGTCATACAAGTTACTTTGAACTTAATGTTATTGCCAATATTCTATAAATTAAATATTTCATAAAGTCACCCTGGAGGACTGGTGAAATGGTTCAGTAGTTAAAACCCCTTGAAATCAAGTGTGGTGAGTTATGTTTAATCCCCCAGAACATACATGACAGGAGGAAAAAAAACCATCCACCACAAGTAGCCCTCTATCTTCCAGAAAAACATATTGATGTACAAATAAACACAAACACGGGCATGCGTGCATGTATGACAATACATATACCAAACAAATAATGTGAAAAATTAAAATAAACTTTGAATGACCAGTATTGTTTTATCATAGATTAAATTATTTAATAATTTCCTTACTTGTAAATTTAGATTGACTAGTTGTTCTATAATTAATTTTGAGATTGATATCTATCCACAAATCTTTGTGCTCATTCCACTCAGCATCTTTGGAGACATTTGCAGAATTAAAGCCTTAAATCTGTTTTAAGATGACAGGTTGAATAAACAATGAAATCTCACTTTCCCAAACAGCGCTGATATCGTAAATAGTATTCACAAGTATGTCACTACCTTCCCAAACAGGGCATCTCTGAAAACCAGAGATGAAATGCCAAGGCTCATGAGATATGTGCAAATGCTGATTTCATGTACACTTTACAAGAAAGTATGGATTCTTTTTAGTGTTAGTTTAGCCAAAAAGCCTAGAGCTTGAGCATCTACTTTTTAAAATTAGAAGACAAATAAGGACAACACACTTAATTTAGCCATGGAAGAGTATCAGAGGTGTTGGGGAATCTTATCATAATGAATGTAAAATAATGAAAGTTATGCTTTAGAAAATATAGTCTGAGTTTGTATTTTTAAATATGAAACCATATGCAACTTGTAAGAACAATATCTAAAACTGAGAGAAATGTTGAAAGTATGTAGGGTAAAGTATCAATGAAAAGAAAGATGATAGTGTAATGCTAATGGCACATAAAACAGACTAGAGATAAATGGGATAAAAATCTAATACATTCGTAAATACCAAGTACTTCAAGTAATAGAAGGACTAGGTAGTTCATGTTACAGTTTAGAAATGTCTAGAACACCAAACTCATTTTATGAGCCTATAAACTCGTTGTCCTATTAGAGAAGTACCACCAGGAAACAGAATTGCCTTTGCCTCTGAAGGCTACTACATCTGAATAAATACAACTCAAAGCAACCATAGAACAGTATTCCTCAATTTCATTGCAGCTGGAAGCAGATAATCCTTTGTTACGAAGAACTGCCTCATGTCTTATAGTACCTTTTGTTTTTAATATCCTTGCTCTGTCCACCCAAGCCAGAAGCTATACTGCACAACACTCCCTTCCTCCATACCCAGTTATAACAATCAAAGTCATCCCTGAGCCTTGCTAAATATTTTCTGCTATGATAAATCATTTCCATTTCAAAACTACTGCTATTAAGAATGACTGAGAAGTGAGTTGGAAAGACTATAATAAATCAAAGATGGCCTATCTCTAAATTTACACTTATATGAGCTTACATTTCCTTATATTAATTAATTATTAATTTCAAACAAACAAGCAGGGAAAAAAGTACATTAAGCCCAATCTCACAAATTGGGGACAGAAAATATTTACTCTCATGTGTTTATTTTTCCCAATTAAATATTAGATTATTTACCATTAAAAATATAGTTTGAGTTTCTTTAACTCTGATGAGCTGGAGAGAAATGATATTAAATATAGGCTTCCCATTAAAGACCTCCATTGGTTTATTAAACACTTATGTAGCCATTTTTGCTATTGAATATAATATTTCATTTTATGGTATATCAGTTTTGTATCTTTTCTATGAAGAGTATTCTTGGAATTTATTTTGTTCTTGTGATAAACAGAATGGTGTTTTTAGAGTTCTAATAAACAATTACTGAATTTAATTTTCAGTTTCAGTAATCAACAAACTAAGTCCCTTAAGTCAAATCTGACCTGTTATCTGTCCTTATAACGATTTATTGTCAAACATTCAAGTTCATTTGTTGCTTGTCATCTATGGATATTCTTGAACTATTACAGTATTGATGAGTAAGTAGTACAGATACTATATAGCTTCCAAAGTATAAACTATTTACCTTATGGTCCTTTAAAGATAATATATACTGGACTCCAGTCTACACTAAGGAATCTAACTTATTTGACATTTTTTGAGTCAAATCTTGGAGATTGCTTATATTGACAATCTTCCAAACAATCCTACTTTTTTTTACCTATAATGCTTTCATCTATTTGCTAGCACTATAACAAAATACTTGAGACTAGGTAATTTTTAGATACCAGAAATTCATTTCGTTTGCATTCGTAGAGACTAGAATTCTAGGAGAATGCTGCTGACCTCTATCAGGAAGCCACTGAAAAGATACTAACAAGGTTCTCACAGGATTACCCCACCCACCATGACCTCATCTAAGTTTAAACTCCTCCCAAAGAACCCACCAGCAAATATCATTAACAGATTTATTTGTAGATTAAGTTTCCAAAACATAAACTGTAGAGAAAATTTAGTCAAGCATTGTGGCTGCTCTGATCACATCCAAAAACCTTCTAGGTCTGTGGGAGCTAGCTGGAATACAGACATACCTTTAGTACACACCTTTAATCCCAAACAATGAAGGTAAATTTAGTTTGTAGAAAAAAATAAGCCATGTTTGAAAGTGATGTGTAATTGAGTGGCAGACAAGTGACAAAGGTAAGATTTGACAAAGTAGGATCTACCCAATTCTCAGAACAAACAAAAGAGAGGGGGGGAGGGGGAGAGGGGGAGGGAAAGAAAGAGAGAGAGAGAGAGAGAGAGAGAGAGAGAGAGAGAGAGAGAGAGAGAGAGAGAGGGAGGGAGGGAGGGAGGGAGGGAGAGAGAGAGAGAACATTAAGAGGGAGCAGTGTAGAAGGTGGGGGAAGGAGGCACTTTTACCTCCACAGTTGTACAGAGATTGATTGTGAAAAACAAACAAAAAACAAACAAACAAACAAACTAGATAGAAGTGAATACAGAATGATCCAGAGAAAGAAAAGGAACCAGATGGTTAGAACAGATTGTTAGAATTAGTTGGAGGCCAAGAAGAGTAATTCAGTGAGAAGTGGAAAGAAGAGGGTTTGCATAAATCATCTTGGAGAGGAGTTTGAGACAGAGCAGCTGAATTCAACTGACCAGACAGCTCAGAGAGTGCTAGAAAGGGTGAGCTTATTCAGCAGTAAGTCAAAGAGGCTGCAAACAATCTAGGACTAGCTAGGACTAGGTAAGATTTTATAAAGGCTTGAAGCTTCCAGGACTAGGCCTAGGTTAGAAGGCTGAGGCAGTAAGCATTGGAAGATAAATAAAAGTTACTTTTACAGTGAACTTGAGGGAAAGGTGGCAAAACCTTATCATCTCCTATTTTCAAAGCACCATTCCTCTGGTATGGGGATTTAGATAGTTGGTTAGTTATGTGGTCTGAATATGTTTGTTCTCATATGTTCAAAACTACTAACCAAAGTCATAGCATTGGTAAGTTGAAACTTTGGGAGGTGACTAACTCAGAGTCCTAATGAGTTGAATGAGGATGTTCATAAAACATGTCCAAACTCCTGTATCATTCACTTCTACAACAAAACCTTTCTACATTAGGTTGAGAGAAGGACCTTACCAGACACAAAATTCTCTAGTGTGTGTCTCTTGCATTTCCTAGCTTCCAGAACTATGAAAACTAGATTTATTTTACTTATGAGATATCCAATCTATGACATTTTATTATAGCCAGCTACAAAGGTTCAAATAAACAGCTACATGGCTGTTATTACTGAACTGCCTAAAATTTTATCTGGTGCTATCAAAAATGCATGTGATATTTATTTTACTGTGTATATATTTAGTATAATGCTGACTTTAGCTTTGAAATAATTTTGTTTATCATATTAGGGACTATATTTTAATTGACACTTTTATGTTCATGCAATAAAATATAAGCTGTGATACAGAAGACATCAATCCAAGACATGAGTAGCTCACCCATAGCAATTACCCACAGTAAATTTCCCGCTATGAAGTAGCTTTTCTTTTTATGGATTAACTATTATCCATTTTTCATTTATTTATTGGCTGACTTGCTGACTGATTGATTCATTCATTCATTTTTGCAGTAGAGTTTGAATAAATGCTTATAACTTTTCAAAAGACCCTTAAAATTAGCCTAGGAGATAGGCAATAAAGTCAGATCTACACCCTGATGCTGGTTTCTAGAGTTGGATTTCCTGGGACTTGTTACTGACTCCTTTGCCTCTCACCATCCCCATCTCCCTTCTTTGGTCCTGTCCCCACACTGATGGAGATTCCTTTACCGAAAGATGTTGACCTTTCAGGTGGATTAGGGGGTGTCCATGATATACAAATGCCCATCTTTAGGTTTTCTACTAGGTGACAAACCTTCTGTTAACCTGGCCAAAGTCCTTTAAGACGATGTAACCAGCACTGCCATTTTGAGGTACCACTTTAGACCTAATACTTCTAGAAGATGGAGTATAAATGTTGACAGCGAATTAGTTGGTAAGGGACAAATTTCTCACAAAGGTTTCTAGTGGTCATAATCTTAGCAGATTAAAAATTCACAAATATTATTTGAAATGCAAAATTTGTTCACATTTATTTATATAAATTATATCATCTCTTCTATTATTGTGATTTTCACTAAGCTGATTTAACTATTCACATATTCACCTATGTATTTGTATTAATTGTTATTCTCCTAGTTAAAAAATAAACCAACAAACAAAATACTGTCCCTGATAGTTTAAAGGAGAAAGATTTTGTTTTGGCTTGATGGTCCATCAAGGTGGGAACATTATGGGAACAGAAATGTGAGGTAGTATCTCATATTGGTTCCTCAAGGAAGCAAAGAATCAACAAGAAGTGAATATAAGTAATAAAAGCTCAAAGCTCCCCTCCAATGATCTATTTGCTCGACTGAAGCTCTACATCATAAAGGTTCCAAATCCTATAAAACAATATTTAACTATCTGGGGACCAAGTGTTAAACACAGAAACATATGGATGACGTTTATCATTCGAGCCACAGCATTCTATCCTTGATTACCATAGGTACATGACCATTTCACAATGTAAACTGCGTTCATTTCAACTTCAAAAGTCTCTACAGTCTTTAGACATTTCAACATTTTCAAAAGTGCAAAGTCTAAGTCATTCCTAAGACTTAAGGGAATCTCTTAAGTGTGAGGAGATGTAAAATCAAAAGCCAAGTTATGTATTTCCAATATAAAATTACACAGAGTAACATTCCAATTTCATAAGGGAGAAATGGGGGAATATCAAGGAATGATAAGAACAAAATAAGATCAAAATTCAACTTTTGCTCTTACTCTTACTCTTGCTCTTGCTTTCTTGCTCTCATTCTCCCTCCATTCCTTCTCTCCTCTTTCCCATTCTCTTGCCCCTTCTCTCCCTATTCCCTTCCCGACTCTCTCTCCACCAGACTTCTCTACTTCCTCTCTTTGCCGTTCTCTGCCCCTACTACCATCTTGACTCCCCTCCCCATGCCCTAAAAAACTCTATTCTATACTAAAAAAAAGGATCAAAATTCAACAAGGCAAACACCAAATCCTGCCATACAGTGACTAGATATGTAGATAGAGAGATAGATTATATATATATATATATATATATATATATATATATATATATATATGTGTGTGTGTGTGTGTGTGTGTGTGTACACATACAACTATATATATATATATAATATAGATGATACAATAATACATGACCTTGATGACAGAGATATGGATGATATAGACAGAGATAGATATAGATGTACATATAGATACAGCATATAAATTTGTACTGGTTGGGTTGAGATACCATAACAAAATAGCATAGATGTGAAGGCTTAATGTAAAATTTTCTCTCAGAGTCATAAAGACTGAAATTTTGAGATTGGAATAGCAACATGTTCTAACAGATGGCCATTTTCTTGATGAATTTGGCTTTGGTCTTTCTTCAGTGAGTGCTCACAGAAAAAGACAAAACAGTACTTCTTCTAAGGAAACTAATCCCACAATAAATGTCCTCTCACTAGTTTAACTCAAACTAATCTAACCTAACCAAATGGCATCTTCTCTTCATACATCAAACCTTGCAAATTAGGGCTTCACAATAGGACAAAGGGCTAGATAGATACTTTATGCAGTTAAGTCCATGCCAGAAATGAAAGGTACCAATTATGCTTCATTCTTCCTCTCGTACTTCTACTGCATAAATCCTGGAGATGTTTCTGTGTTTCTTGTGTTAGCGTAATTTATATATGAAGTTAAGACAGACAATAGTATACATTAAAAAAGTTGACTACTAAAGTCGTAAATGATATGTCTATGGAGATTGCCCTCTTAAGAGCAGGTAGAAAACATGAAGTTTTCTACCATGGCTAAAGTAGATACATTACTGGAATGATTCAGTGTTTTTCTGAGCAGTTGGAGTGTTTTTCTGAGCTGTATTGAGATGCATGTTGAGGTGTTGTGATTTCATCAACTTGTAATTTTAATAAGCTAACCATTACATTTTAATCTTAATTCTGCAGCTTCAATCACAAATTGTTCTGGTAGAATGATCAGAAAGTTGAGGGATTGTGTGATCTATAAAGCTTTTGACATGTGCATACTTTTTCATCTTAAGAATTTCTTTTCCTTCCAACTTGTATGCTGCCAAAAGCATCTTTTAAGAACAGAATAATGAATATGAAATTAATTATATCAAAACTTCATCGTTTCCAATATCATACGATGATAGCTCATTTTGTATTTAAAAGTTATTTGCTTAATATTAAACATCTAGAGATTTTGTTAGCACTGAGGTTGAAATACTTAGTTTAATGAAACTTTGATCCTTTAATTATTCTCATCATATTATACATTGAAACAAATTATATTTATCATTAGCCAAGAAAATTAATTAATACAGTAAAACGACTGACATGAAACCTGATTATGATATGTTTGAAATTATTTTCCCTAGTTTATTCAATATATATATATAACAAGTGAATTTGATTAGTGAGTATGTGGAAGACAAGTATTTCAGAAGATGGCTCAGAGGAGGGAGCACTTACTTTCCTTTTAGGATTATTTAATTTGTAAACAGGGCAAAAAGTCCTAGCTAGCAATTTCATTAAATAAAAAAGCTAGGTATGTCCTAGGAGTTTCCTTGCATTTTAAAAGGTTTCAACACTTCAAACTGATATTTCTCTGGCCAGTCTTATGTTCATTTATGTAAATGTTGGATCAAATACTTAATTTACAGAATAATAAATTGTTGGAAGGAAAAAATAACACAAAGCTTAATTTTTAAGAACAATCTAACCCAAAAAAAGCATGTTTAAGATACAAGTTTCAATTACACACTAAAGCACAGAGACCATTATTAAAGGGAAGCCCAGGCAGAGAAAATGTTTAATTAAAACTTTTTCCTCCACTTCTGGATAGAAGCTCTATAGGTGACAAATAGTCCTCCAATTGAATTAGTTAACTTGGATCATATTTCTTAGTTTTCCAACTGGGTAGTTTGGCTCTGTTATATGCAACAGTTACATCTGGGAGTTAGAGTTATGACAAGTCTGAAACAATATTTAAATCTTCCAAGTGAACCAATACTTCACTTCAGCAGTCTAGATAAAATACCAAGTCATATTCTGTTGAGGTTTCCAGGCACTATTATGATTCCATAGTATCATTTTATTTCAAAACAAAGGTTGTTGAACCAGTGACAACGATTAAATAAATGTTCAATCACTTTACAAATGTCTTAGAAAGTTGCAAATGTAAGACCTTGTTTGGTTTCTGTTTAAATAAAATATTTATTTAGTTAGCAATCTTTCAAAAATAGAATTTTAGCAGAACTAGACACAAGGTTTGTAACCCTATTTCTCTTTTTATTCTCTGTAACGAATTAAACAAATACAATACATTGTGGAAAATATGACCAGGATGTTTTTTAAAAAGTGAGGAATTTTATTTCAAATATGATAATCAGAACACTTGCTTTCACTATGGTAACTTTATGGTAACAGAACTCTAATCAATTAATAAAAATCACAATATAACCTTATATGAAATGAAATTAAACCAAAAAGTCAGGCAGAAATTCTTTAAAAAATTATGTAAAAACTATACTCCGGCTATCAACAAAATGATATGATTTTCTAAGTGTCTAAAAAATTAAGAAATACTCTAATGAAAATACAAACTGTACCTTGATTTTAATCTTTAATGTGTAATACAACATGTTAATAGTGAAATGTTGAACACAATTTTGTTATATGTATGCCTTAATAGATGCAAAATGACTAGTGAAAAAATAAAATTTTACTGAAGCAGGTGCTATAAATGTGTTTATCATTGCTTATCTGTCATTTAATCAGATATATATTGATGAAGTAATTGATTGAACTTGCCAGGACATCATAGCTTTGCCAGCACTCCAAGTATAATCATAATAGAATGATGTCAAATATATAATTAACTTGATTTATACAGTATGTTTCAGACATAAGTAGGATGAACCCAAGACATAGAATTATCATTTTCACTGTAGGTATCACCATGGTAGTACAACACTATGGTGTCCTGGCACTAAAAGACATGGGGAAACTATTCACTGATTATCCTAGTGCTAAGTATGATATATACTTACTCAGAACAGATAAAACCATGGGGTGAAAGTAGTGATCTAAGAGCTCTGGCTGTACACAATTTTTTTGCCTTTTCTGTGTCGAAAAACTAAAAAAGGACAAACAATTTTTTAAAAGTGAGACAAAGTTATTGATTGTGTGTATGAATATTGCTGAGAGAAAGAATTAATGATACTGCTTTCTATCTTAGAATTTAAACCTTGTGTATTCTTACCTTTCAAAATATGAGCTCATAAGAGAGACATAAAAAACTGATACATAATCCATGCTTCCAGTTTTCCATTAAGTACTCATTAAATGTATATATGCTAGACAATGAAATACAATAGACTTGTATCATAAGCCATCCTAAAATTTTGATGCAGTAATATTTTTGGTCTCAGGAAATGGTCATTTAATGAGATCTCTTGCCATTTTACCAATTATAGAACTAAAGATCATAGAAACAGAAAGGACCCTAAAACTTTCTTGCCTTTGGACAAGTGATATATTACTATGAATATTTTATAAGGTAAGGAAACTGAAGTACAGAAACATTTGATACTTGTTCCATATATTATCATTTTTAGTGTCCCTCTGCCTAAGATTCCATTAATGAGAAAATGAGTGAGGACAAGCTGAACTAATTCATGAGAAGAAGACAGTAACACATTACAAGAAAAAATTTTTCTACCCCCGAAGCTAAAGAATCCTGGTTTATACACATATATAATAAAGTTTTAGATGGTCAGAATGTGATTTCTACTTCTGAGTCTTAGGCATCAATAAGGACCTTAATTTCTATGTGGCTACCAATTAGAGATGATTTTTGCCTTAGCAATAGAATCATGTGTCCATTTCTTTTTTTTACACCCAAAACTCCCTTTGGTACAGATCCTGTGAAATGCTGCCACAGTCTCTTAAAGTTCACATACCTACTAACCCTGTTGTGTCTAGAGGACCTTGTTTGATTCCTTGGTGTGCTCATTCTCCTCTGGATCTTCCTCTCTTTACTACTCTGAGTTCACTGAGGCTTAAGGAAAGGAGTTGATTGAGACATCCATTTTAGGGCTAAGTATTTCAAGGTCTCCAAGTTTTCATATTATGTGGCTGCTGGTCTATATATTTGTGATCATCTGCTGCAGGATAAAGATTCTTTGTTAATGGCTGGGAATGGGATCACTGAGTGTAGCACAATGTCATTAGTAGTCATTTTATTGGTACATTCCTTTAGCAGAATAGCAGTATTTGTTTTTTCCCTAAGTCCCTTGTCTATCTAGTCTCAGGCTCTTGACCACCCAAGCAGCATTGGATATGGGTTACATCCCACAGAATGGGCTTTAACTCCAATGATATATTGGGTGATTACTCACATAAACTCTGTGCCAATATTATACCAGTGTATTTTGAAGGAATACCACTCTCATAGATTGAAGGATTTGTACCTCAGTTGGTGTTCACCTTTCTCCTTTTGTAATAGGCAGAGTACCTTCTAGTACCACTAGTTTAATTCTAAAGAATTTCTAAGTTTATGTGATCCAACTGAAATGGTACACCTTTATTTCATATAGCTAGAATGCAGACATTGTACGCACCTTTACTCCCAAACAATGAAGGTCACTTGTCTGCCTCGCAATTAAACATCACTTTCAAACATGGCTGTTTCCTTCTACAAACTAACTTTACCTACATTATTTGTGATTAAAGAGACAGATTTGTGTTACAGAGACAGGTTACAGACAGAAGAAGCCAGACACAGGTGAACACAGAATGAGCCAGAGAATGAAATGCCAGAAGATTAAAACACATTGGTAGAGTTAGTTTGAGGCAGATCTAATTGTCTGAGCAATTAGGTCAGAAGTTGAGAGAAGCCAGTTTAAATCAGTCAGCTTGGAAAGAAGTTTGATCCAGAACAGCTCAGTTGAACCAGTCAGCTAGAGTTCAGAAAAAGCTAGAAAAGCTGAGCTTATTAAGAGGCTGAATCTCAGAGGCTGAAACATTTTAGACCCAGGATAACAGACAAAGGTTGGAAGCTGAAGCCTTCGGGGTTTGGACTTTGAGAAAATAAATGATACACGGGCTAGAATCTTCCAGACCTAGGCCTAGGGATAGTTAGAATAGAAATAAAAACACTCTAGTCTTAGCCTAAGCCGTGTGTTTGTAAAGCTTGGGCATGGCTTTCATCTTTCCATTTCATCTGAGGAAATAAAAGAAACATTTACATTTGCAACTTGTGAATGTCATGATTTCATTTTTAAATGTCTAATATTCCATTATAGAAATATATATTTCCACTATCTATTTATTTATTGGCAGATATTTAGGTTGTTTCCAGTTACTGAAGATTCTGAATAGAGAAACAATGAACATGGTACAGCAATTGTCTTTGTAGTAGGCTGAAATATTCTTTCAGTATATGTTTAAGAGTAGTATGGTGGGATCTTGAGGTAGACTAATTCCATCTTTCTAATGAACTACCACACTGATTTCCAAATTGGCTGTACAAGTTTGCATTTCCATAAATAATTGAAGAATGATCCCCTTACTCTAAGGCATCTTTACCAGGATGAGCTGTCATTTGATTTATTGATCTTAAACATTCTGATTTGTATAAGATAAAATCCTAAAGTACTTTTGATTTTTATTTCCTTGATGGCTAAAGTTCTTGAAAATTTTCAAAAAAAAAAAAAGAGAGAAATTTTTGTTAAGTACTCAGTCATTTGAATTTCCTCTTTTGAGAACTCATTTCTAAGTGAGTTAGTTTCTATGTCCATATTTTTTTTTAGTTTTTTTATGTATTTTGGATATTAGGCAACTTTCAGATGTGTGATTGGTAAAAATCTTTTCCCACTCTGTGGGCTACATCTTTGTCCAAATCATGGTGTCTTTTGCTATATTAAATTGTTTCAATTTAATGAAGCCCCATTTATTAGATTTTTCACCTTAGTGTCTATGCTATCAATGTTCTGTTCAGAAAGTCTTCTCCTATGCCAATGAGTTCAAAACTATTCCCCACTTATTAGTCTATCAGATTCAGGCTATCTGATTTTATGCTGAGTTCTTTGACCCATATGATGTTGAAATAGTGAAGGTAAATGAGTATGGGTCTATTTGGATTCTTCTCATGGCCAATCACTTTGCCCAAAAAGATTGGTTTTTCAAAGATGCTGTCTTTCTTCCAGTGTGTTTTTCTGGCTTCTTTATCAACACTAGGTATCCATTTGTATGTGGAATTTTTCTTGTTCTTCAATTCAGTTCTATTGATCAACACATCGGTTTTTGTATGAATACCTCATTATTTTTATTACTATTGCTCTGTAGTACAATTTGAGTTTAGGGATGTGATACCTCCTGCTGGTCTTTTTATCATTCAAATGTGGTTTAGCTATCCTAAGTATCCTTATAAAGGTGAAAATTGTCTTTGAATTTCTATGTCATATTTGGTTGGAATTTTGATGGGGATTGCATTAAATCTGTAGATTGCTTTTGGTACGATGGCCATTCTTACTATATTAATCCTACTGATTTATAAATATGGAAGATCTTTTCATCTTGTATTTGCTTTAGTTTCTTTTTGCATTGTCTTAAAGTTTTTATCATATAAGTATTTCAATTGCTTGATTAGAGTTACCCAAGATATTTTATATTTTTGATGCTATTGTGAAAGGTGTTATTTCCTTGGTGTCTTTCTCACTTCATTTTTCATTTGTATATAGGAAGGCTACTGATCCTTTTGTGTTAATTTTGTATCCTGCTACTTTGCTGAAAGTACTTATCAGATGTAGGAGTTTCACTGTGGAATTTGTAGGCCACTCCTGTATATTATCATATCATCTGCAAATAGAGATAGTTGACTTATTACCTTCTTATTTGCGTCATATTGAACTTTTCAGTTGTCTTATTGATCTAGCCCATTTCAAATACTATTTTAAATAGATGTTGAGTGAGTAAACAACTTTCTTTTGCTCTGTGTCTTACTAATGATATTAGTGGAATTGTTGTGAGTTTCTTTCCATTTAATTTGATATTGGGTATGGGCTTGCTATAAACTGCCTCATTTATATTAAGGTATATCCTTTGTATCCCTAATATCTCCAGGATGAATGAATGGGTGTAGGATTTTATCAGAGGATTTTTCTGCATCTAATGAGATGATAATGTAGTTTTTGTCTTTCTGTCTATTTATATGGTAGTTTACATTTATTGGTTTATGTAAGATGAACCGTCTCTACATTTCTGTGATGAAAGCTATTTGACTGTCATAGATGATCTTTTTATGTGCTCTTGGATTCAGTTTGAAAGCATCCTATTAATAAATTGTGCATGAGGGCCCAGGAGCGGCAGGACCCATGCGCCTCAGACACCACCTGAACCTGAAGGAACAGACCAGATAAAAAGTTCTCTGCACCCAAATCCCATGGGAGGGAGAGCTAAACCTTCAGAGAGGCAGACACGCCTGGGAAACCAGAAGGGACTGCACTCTGCACACATCTCGGACGCCAGAGGAAAACACCAAATGCCATCTGGAACCCTGGTGCACTGAAGCTCCCAGAAACGGCGGCGCAGATCTTCCTGGTTGCTGCGGCCACAGAGAGCTCGAGGGCAGCACCCCGCGAGCGACTTGAGCCTCGGGACCACAGGTAAGAGCAACTTTTCTGCGGCAAGTGACCTACCTGGTGAACTCAAGACACAGGCCCACAGGAACAGCTGAAGACCTGTAGAGAGGAAAAACTACACGCCCGAAAGCAGAACACTCTGTCCCCATAACTGGCTGAAAGAAAACAGGAAAAGAGGTCTACAGCACTCCTGACACACGCTTATAGGACAGTCTAGCCACTGTCAGAAATAGCAGAACAAAGTAACACTAGAGATAATCTGATGGCAAGAGGCAAGCACAGGAACCCAAGCAACAGGAACCAAGACTACATGGCACCAGCGGAGCCCAAATCTCCCACCAAAACAAACAAGGAATATCCAACACACCAGAAAAGCAAGATCTAGTTTCAAAATCATATTTGATCATGATGCTGGAGGACTTCAAGAAAGACGTGAAGAACTCCCTTAGAGAACAAGTAGAAGCCTACAGAGAGGAATAGCAAAAATCCCTGAAAGAATTCCAGGAAATCATAAATAAACAAGTAGAAGCCCATAGAGGGGAGTCACAAAAATCCCTGAAAGAATTCCAGGAATTCATAAATAAAGAAGTAGAAGCCCATAGAGAGGAGTCACAAAATTCCCTGAAAGAATTCCAGGAAAACAAAATCAAACAGTTGAAGGAATTAAAAATGGAAATAGAAGCAATCAAGAAAGAACAGATGGAACGAACCCTGGATATAGAAAACCAAAAGAAGAGACAAGGAGCTGTAGATACTAGCTTCACCAACAGAATACAAGAGATGGAAGAGAGAATCTCCGGAGCAGAAGATTCCATAGAAATCATCGATTCAACTGTCAAAGATAATGTAAAGAGGAAGAGCTACTGATCCAAAACATACAGGAAATCCAGGACTCAATGAGAAGATCAAACCTAAGGATAATAGGTATAGAAGAGAGTGAAGACTCCCAGCTCAAAGGACCAATAAATATCTTCAACAAAATCATAGAAGAAAACTTCCCTAACCTAAAAAAGAGATACCCATAGGCATACAAGAAGCCTACAAAACTCCAAATAGATTGGACCAGAAAAGAAACACCTCCCGTCACATAATAGTCAAAACACCAAACGCACAAAATAAAGAAAGAATATTAAAAGCAGTAAGGGAAAAAGGTCAAGTAACATATAAAGGCAGACCTATCAGAATCACACCAGACTTTTCGCCAGAAACTATGAAAGCCAGAAGATCCTGGACAGATGTCATACAGACCCTAAGAGAACACAAATGCCAGCCCAGGTTACTGTATCCTGCAAAACTCTCAATTAACATAGATGGAGAAACCAAGATATCCCATGACAAAACCAAATTTACACAATATCTTTCTACAAATCCAGCACTACAAAGGATAATAAATGGTAAAGCCCAACATAAGGAGGCAAGCTATACCCTAGAAGAAGCAAGAAACTAATCGTCTTGGCAACAAAACAAAGAGAAGAAAAGCACACAAACATAACCTCACATACAAATATGAATATAACAAGAAGCAATAATCATTATTCCTTGATGTCTCTCAAAATCAATGGCCTCAAATCCCCAATAAAAAGACATAGATTAACAAACTGGATACACAACGAGGACCCTGCATTCTGCTGCCTACAGGAAACACACCTCAGAGACAAAGACAGACACTACCTCAGAATGAAAGGCTGGAAAACAAATTGCCAAGCAAATGGTTGGAAGATGCAAGCTGGAGTAGCCATTCTAATATCAAATAAAATCAATTTTCAACTAAAAGTCATCAAAAAAGATAAAGAAGGACACTTCATATTCATCAAAGGAAAAATCCACCAAGATGAACTCTCAATCCTAAATATCTATGCCCCAAATACAAGGGCACCTACATACGTAAAAGAAACCTTACTAAAGCTTAAAACACACATTGCACCTCACACAATAATAGTAGGAGGTTTCAACACCTCACTCTCATCAATGGACAGATCATGGAAACATAAATTAAACAGAGACGTAGACAGACTAAGAGAAGTCATGAGCCTAATGGACTTAACAGATATTTATAGAACATTCTATCCTAAAGCAAAAGGATATACCTTCTTCTCAGCTCCTCATGGTACTTTCTCAAAAATTGACCATATAATTGGTCAAAAAACGGGCCTCAACAGGTACAGAAAGATAGAAATAATCCCATGCGTGCTATCAGACCACCACGGCCTAAAACTGGTCTTCAATAACAATCAAGGAAGAATGCCCACATATACTTGGAAATTGAACAATGCTCTACTCAATGATAACCTGGTCAAGGAAAAAACAAAGAAAGAAATTAAAGACTTTTTAGAATTTAATGAAAATGAAGGTACGACATACCCAAACTTATGGGACACAATGAAAGCTGTGCTAAGAGGAAAACTCATAGCGCTGAGTGCCTGCAGAAAGAAACAGGAAAGAGTATCTGTCAGCAGCTTGACAACACACTTAAAAGCTCTAGAACAAAAAGAAGCAAATACACCCAGGAGGAGTAGAAGGCAGGAAATAATCAAACTCAGAGCTGAAATCAACCAAGTAGAAAGAAAAAGGACCATAGAAAGAATCAACAGAACCAAAAGTTTGTTCTTTGAGAAAATCAACAAGATAGATAAACCCTTAGCCAGACTAACGAGAGGACACAGAGAGTGCGTCCAAATTAACAAAATCAGAAATGAAAAGGGAGACATAACTACAGATTCAGAGGAAATTCAAAACATCATCAGATCTACTATAAAAGCCTATATTCAACAAAACTTGAAAATCTTCAGGAAATGGAAAATTTCCTAGACAGATACCAGGTATCGAAGTTAAATCAGAAACAGATAAACCAGTTAAACAACCCCATAACTCCTAAGGAAATAGAAGCAGTCATTAAAGGTCTACCAACCAAAAAGAGCCCAGGTCCAGACGGGTTGAATGCAGAATTCTATCAGACCTTCATAGAAGACCTCATACCAATATTGTCCAAACTATTCCACAAAATTGAAACAGATGGATCACTACCGAATTCCTTCTATGAAGCCACAATTACTCTTATACCTAAACCACACAAAGACCCAACAAAGAAAGAGAACTTCAGACCAATTTCCCTTATGAATATCGATGCAAAAATACTCAATAAAATTCTGGCAAACCGAATCCAAGAGCAAATCAAAACAATCATCTACCATGATCAAGTAGGCTTCATCCCAGTCATGCAGGGATGGTTTAATATACAGAAAACCATCAATGTGCTCCATTATATAAACAAACTGAAAGAACAGAACCACATGATCATTTCATTAGATGCTGAGAACACATTTGACAAAATTCAACACCCCTTCAGGATAAAAGTCCTGGAAAGAATAGGAATTCAAGGCCCATACCTAAACATAGTAAAAGCCATATACAGCAAACCAGTTGCTAACATTAAACTAAATGGAGAGAAAATTGAAGCAATCCCACTAAAATCAGGGACTAGACAAGGCTGCTCACTCTCTCCCTACTTATTCAATATAGTTCTTGAAGTTCTAGCCAGAGGAATCAGACAACAAAAGGAGGTCAAGGGGATACAGATCGGAAAAGAAGAAGTCAAAATATCACTATTTGCAGATGATATGATAGTATATTTAAGTGATCCCAAAAGTTCCACCAGAGAACTACTAAAACTGATAAACAACATCAGCAAAGTGGCTGGGTATAAAATTAACTCAAATAAATCAGTAGCCTTCCTCTACACAAAAGAGAAACAAGCCGAGAAAGAAATTAGGGAAACGACACCCTTCATAATAGACCCAAATAACATAAAGTACCTCAGTGTGACTTTAACCAAGCAACTAAAAGATCTGTACAATAAGAACTTCAAGACACTGAAGAAAGAAATTGAAGAAGACCTCAGAAGATGGAAAGATCTCCCATGCTCATGGATTGGCAGGATTAATATAGTAAAAATGGCCATTTTACCAAAAGCGATCTACAGATTCAGTGCAATCCCCACCAAAACACCAATCCAATTCTTCAAAGAGTTAGACAGAACAATTTGCAAATTCATCTGGAATAACAAAAAACCAAGGATAGCTAAAACTATCCTCAACAATAAAAGGACTTCAGGGGGAATCACTATCCCTGAACTCAAGCAGTATTACAGAGCAATAGTGATAAAAACTGCATGGTATTGGTACAGAGATAGACAGATAGACAAATGGAATAGAATTGAAGACCCAGAAATGAACCCCCACACCTATGGTCACTTGATTTTTGACAAAGGAGCCAAAACCATCCAATGGAAAAAAGATAGCATTTTCAGCAAATGGTGCTGGTTCAACTGGAGGTCAACATGTAGAAGAATGCACATCGATCCATGCTTATCACCCTGTACAAAGCTTAAGTCCAAGTGGATCAAGGACATCCACATCAAACCAGACACACTCAAACTAATAGAAGAAAAACTAGGGAAGCATCTGGAACACATGGGCACTGGAAAAAATTTCCTGAACAAAACACCAATGGCTTATGCTCTAAGATCAAGAATCGACAAATGGGATCTCATAAAACTGCAAAGCTTCTGTTAGGCAAAGGACACTGTGGTTAGGACAAAACGGCAACCAACAGATTGGGAAAAGATCTTTACCAATCCTACAACAGATAGAGGCCTTATATCCAAAATATACAAAGAACTCAAGAAGTTAGACCGCAGGGAGACAAATAACCCTATTAAAAAATGGGGTTCAGAGCTAAACAAACAATTCACAGCTGAGGAATGCCGAATGGCTGAGCAACACCTAAAGAAATGTTCAACATCTTTAGTCATAAGGGAAATGCAAATCAAAACAACCCTGAGATTTCACCTCACACCAGTGAGAATGGCTAAGATCAAAAACACAGGTGACAGCAAATACTGGCGAGGATGTGGAGAAAGAGGAACACTCCTCCATTGTTGGTAGGGTTGCAGACTGGTACAACCATTCTGGAAATCAGTCTGGAGGTTCCTCAGAGAATTGGACATTGAAATGCCTGAGGATCCAGCTATACCTCTCTTGGTCATATACCCAAAGTTGCCCCAACATATAAAAAAGACACGCGGGTTAAACTTTAGGGGTTGGGGATTTAGCTCAGTGGTAGAGCGCTTGCCTAGCAAGCGCAAGGCCCTGAGTTCAGTCCCCAGCTCTGAAAAAAAAAAAAAAGACACGTGCTCCACTATGTTCATCACAGCCTTATTTATAATAGCCAGAAGCTGGAAAGAACCCAGATGCCCTTCAACAGAGGAATGGATACAGAAAATGTGGTACATCTACACAATGGAATATTACTCAGCATCAAAAACAATGACTTTATGAAGTTTGTGGGCAAATGGTTGGAACTGGAAAATATCATCCTGAGTTAGCTAACCCAATCACAGAAAGACATACATGGTATGCACTCATTGATAAGTGGCTATTAGCCCAAATGCTTGAATTACCCTAGATGCCTAGAACAAATGAAACTCAAGACGGATCATCAAAATGTGAATGCTTCACTCCTTCTTTAAAAGGGGAACAAGAATACCCTTGGCAGGAATGAGAGAGGCAAAGTTTAAAACAGACACAGAAGGAACACCCATTCAGAGCCTGCCCCACATGTGGCCCATACATATACAGCCACCCAATTAGACAAGATGGATGAAGCAATATTGCAGACCGACAGGAGCCGGATATAGATCGCTCCTGAGAGACACAGCCAGAATAAAGCAAATACAGAGGCAAATGCCAGCAGCAAACCACTGAACTGAGAATAGGACCCCCGTTGAAGGAATCAGAGAAAGAACTGGAAGAGCTTGAAGGGGCTCGAGACCCCATATGTACAACAATGCCAAGCAACCAGAGTTTCCAGGGACTAAGCCACTACCTAAATTCTCTACATGGACTGACCCTGGACTCTGACCTCATAGGTAGCAATGAATATCCTAGTAAGAGCACCAGTGGAAGGGGAAGCCCTGGGTCCTGCTAAGACTGAACCCCCAATGAACTAGACTGTTGGGGGGAGGGCGGCAATGGGGAGAGGGTTGGGAGGGGAACACCCATAAGGAAGGGGAGGGGGGAGGGGGATGTTTGCCCGGAAACTGGGAAAGGGAATAACACTCGAAATGTATATAAGAAATACTCAATTTAATAAAAAAACATTTAAAAAAAATAAATTTTGCATGTATGTTCATATGAGAAATTGTTACATGATTCTCTAAATGTATTGTGGTTTTATGTAGTTTAACTATCACAGTAACTTTGGCCTCATAAAGGGAATTGGCCAATGTTGTGTCTCTTTCTGTTTTGTGAAATAATTTGAGGAGTACAGGGCTTAATTCTTCATTGATAGTCTAGTAGAATTCTGCATTAAAGTTGTCTGGCCAAGATAGCCTCACTGGAGAATGAAACCACCCTTATATGTGGACCCCATGCCTGAGAGTTGATAGCCAACACAAAGTGAACTAAACAGCCTGCTTGAAGACTCTGTGTCTCAGGGCATTTTTTAACCTCAAAATTCTTTTGAATATACATTATTGCTTCCAGGTTGTAGTTTTTGTGGGATGCCTTTGTGTGAGAACTTGTGTTTATCTGTATGTATTTCTTGTGATTTTTCTTTGTTTCTTTTCTTCATGGTTGTTTTATCATAATCTGATTTGTTTGAGTTTTAATAGTTTTATTTTATTTTGTTATTATTCCTTAGATAATTGTTTGTTTTCTAATGAGACATAGAAAAGATGTAGGTCAGAATAGGAGGGAGGTGAGGAGAAACTGACAGGGCCAGGGTTAGAAATAACATTATCAGAATATATTTTATGGAAAATAGCTATTTAAATAAAAGGAAGAAAAGTACCTTTAAAACTATCTTTTCTTTGTAAGTTGCCTCCGATTCATTTCGATTACATGGACATAATGTAAGACACACTTTACTTCTGATTATTCAGTCTCTACTATATCATATATTCTTAAAACTAAATTCTTGAGTTATCTAAAAGTTTTTATTTTCCCCTAATATCTTCAGAACTAGATCTCATAATGAAGTCATAGAACTGTTCTAAATCTTTTAATCTTTTACACTAAAAGAACTCATTCTAGGAATGCTAAGTCTCTGCCTTAATATTTTTATAAATGAAATCTGATTAAGCTTTGAACCCTAAAACAAAGTAAGCATTGGATTTAATCAGGATTAATAGGCACAAGAGAATAAATTTCTACATTGGATGATGAATTTTCATTGCATGTGAGAATATTATTAAAATCTGATGCATAACCCAATAATGGCTATTTGAAATATGTAGATATATACGTTAAATAGCCAGTCATGCCATACTCATATTTCTGGCTTAAAAACTTTCAGCTCATTATCATACAACATATTTTTTCACTTAGTGTATATGGTATAAACACATGCGGATACATACAACCTTGTAATTCTGTGAGAACTTTGATCCCTTTATATAAACTCTAACTTGATAGATGAAACTAAAACAGATTTGTGATTAGACCTCTGCAAAGTTTTCTAAATGACTTCTAAGTACAATAAAGGATCTACGTTGTTGAGGCAAGGGACAGAATGGATTTAGATTTATAATGCTTAGAAAGTATGCTCCTTATGTGAAATGTCTCTATTACCTTAGAAAAATTTAACATAGTATTATGACATATATGCAGATATACTCATTATTCAATTTAGCACACAGCCAAGGAATTAATTGATATACTGATCTGATGTAAAACTTCTTATGAAGTACCTGTATTTGTGTTGACTTTACAGTTGGAAAGGTTGGAGAGAAATAAATATAATACTGTCTTGATATTGCTAAAGATATTTGAAATAAATTGCCAGATGAAAATTAAAACTACCACTTATTATGAAAGTATTTCCAATATCTAAAAAGAGTTTCAAACTTTTCAGATATAGTTTCTCCAGACATCATGGATAGATAGGTTGTTTAATGTGCAAACTAAATGTTATTTAAATCTAAAACACTTTAATAATAATAATAATAATAATAACTGAAATTTTACAAATGTTAATTGAGATTAAAACTTTCCCTATAAAAGGTTTTTCCTTAAAGGCATCTAAAATGATTTTATAAATGTTTTACAATTCAAAATTAGAATTTTGTCATTCACTAAATATAGATAATATTTGAGATAGAGCCTAGAGGCTATTCTTTTTTTAATTAGATAGTTTATGCATTTAATTTTTAAATGTTATCCCCTTTCCCAGTTTCCCTGGGACCTCCCTCTCCCATATCCCCTTCCCCTGCTTCTATGACGATGCTCCCCCTTTCCACCAAACCACTCGTATCAAAACACCCTGGCATTCCCCTATACTGGGAAAAAGAGACTTCACAGGACCAAGGTCTTCTCCTCCTATTGATGCCAGATAACACCATCCTCTGCTACATATGCATTTGGAGCCATGGATACCCCCACATGTATTCGTTGGTTGGTGGTTTAGTCCCTGAGAGCTCTGGTTGGTTGATATTGTTCTACCTATGGGGTTGCAAAACCCTTCAGCTCCTACACTCCTTTCTGTAACTCCTCCATTGGGGTCTCCTTGCTAAATCTGATTGTTAGTTGCAAGCAAATTAATCTGTATCATTAAGGCTCTGGCAGTGGCTCTAAGGAGAAATCCCTATCAGGTTCCTGTCACAAGTATTTCTTGGCATCAGCAATAGTGTCTAGGTTTGGTGACTGTATATGGGATGGATTCCCAGGTGGGGCAATCTCTGGATGATCTTTCCTTCAGTCTCTGCTCCACACTTTGTCCCTGTATATCATCCCGTGGGTATTTTGTTCCCATTTCTAAGAAGGACTGATGCATCTATATTTTGGTCTTCCTTCTCGACTTCATATTTTCTGTGAATTTTATTTTGGGTATTCCAAGCTTTTGGGCTAATTTCCATTTATTAGTGAGTGCACACCAAGTGCATTTTTTTTGTGACTGGCTTACCTCACTCAGGATATTTTCTAGATCTATCCATTTGCCTAAAGAATTTCATGAAGTTATTGTTTTTACTAGCTGAGTAATACTCCATTGTATAGATGTTCCATATTTTCGGTATCCACTCTTCTGCTGAAGCACATCTGGCTTCTTTCCAGCTTATATAAAGCATGTGTCCTTGTTATAAGCTGGAACACCTTTTTGGGTATGTGCCCAGGAGTGTTATATCTGGGTCCTCAGGTAGTACTATGTCAAGTTTTCTGATGAATCACTAGACTGATTTCCAGAGTGTTTGTACCAGTTTGCAATCCTACCATCAATGAGGAGTGTTTCTCTTTCTCCACATCCTCACGGGCATCTGATGTCACCTGAGTTTTTGATCTTAGCCATTCTGACTGGTGTGAGGTGGAATCTCAGAGTTGTTTTGATTTACATTTCCCTTATGACTAAGGATGTTGATCATTGCTTTAGGTGCTTCTTGACCATTTGGTATTCCTCAGTTGAAAACTCTTTGTTTAGCTCTGTAAGCCATTTTTTTTTTTTACATAGGATTATTTGGTTCTCTAAAGTCTAACTTCTTTAATTCTTCATATATATTAGATGTAGATGTAGAATTGGTAAATATCTTTTCCCAGTCTATTGGTTGCCCTTTTGTTCTATTGACAGTGTCCTTTGCCTTATAGAAGCTTTGCAATTTTATGAGGTCCCATTTGTCTATTGTTGATCTTACAACATAAGCCATTGGTGTTCTCTTCAGGAAAATTTCCCCAGTGCCTATGTGTACAAGGCTCTTCCCCACTCTCTTTCCTATTACTTTGAGTGTATCTGATTTTATTTGGAGGTCTTTGATCCACATAGACATGAACTTTGTACAAAGAGATAAGAATGGATCAATTTGTTCTACTTGCAGACTGAGAATTGAACAAGCAACATTTGTTGAAAATGTGGTCTTTTTAACATTGGATGGTTTTAGCTCCTCTGTCAAAGATCAAGGGACCATAGGTATGTGGATTCATATCTGGGTTTTCAATTCTATTTCATTGACCTACCTGCCTGTCTGTCTACCAATACCATGCAGTTTTTTTCATGACTGCTCTGTAATATAGCCTGAGATCAGGGATGGTGATTACCCTAGAAGTTCTTCTATTGTTGAGAATAGTTTTCACTATCTTGGGTTTTTTTTATCAATTCCAAGTGGATTTGCAAATTGCTCTTTCTAATGCTAAGTAGAATTGAGTTGGAATTTTGATGGAGATTGCATTGAATCTGTAGTTTGCTTTCAGCAAGATGACCATTTTTATTATATTAATCCTGCCAACCTATGAGCATGGGAGATCTTTCCATTTTCTGAAATCGTCTATTTCTTTTTTCAGAGACTTGAAATTCTTGTCATAGAGATCTTTCACTTGCTTGGTTAGAGTCACACCAAGACATTTTGTATTATTGGTGACTATTGTGAAGGGTGTTTTATCCCTAATATCTTTCTTAACCTGTTTATCCTTTGAGTAGAGGAAGGCGACTAAATTGAGTTAATTTTTTATCTAACCACTTTGCTGAAGTTGTTTATCAGAATTAGAAGTCCTCTGGTGGAATTGTTGGGGTCACTTAATTTGCTCAGTAGTATATGCTAGTTCTTCTTGAAAGTGTATGTGGGTCCAGGTCTTAGAATTTGGGAAATTTGAAACATTATTTTTTCAAATCCTCTGCCCATTTTCTAATATATATGTATGTGTATGTTAATACTTTTTCAGGGTTTTACATAAATCTCCTTTTCTTTACTGTCTTTTCTTTCTATTCCTCACATAGAATATTTCAGTAGCCTTTTTCAGAAATAAGTTAATACTTTTCCTCTGCTCAAATACTCTGTTGATCCCACTTCAGTGAGCTTTTATTACATATATTTTATATTTAGGTCCAAATTTTGTCTAGGATACAGTTTTATTCTTTGTCAGTTTATTATCATCTACTGGCTGTTTATAGATTTTTTCATTATAAATTGCAGTTTTCTGGCCCCTCATCATTTTCTTTAACTTCTAGCACATACTTAGAGGAATTAAAAGTCTATCCATCAAATTCAATGTATTATCATTTTGATGGATAATTTCTGTTAACATATTCTCTTCCCAGCAATTAGGCTCCACTTTTTTAATTTTTTTATCTTCTCTAATAATTTTTATTCATGTTAAGAATTGTTTTGAAATTGTTATAGTAATATCCCTGGAAATGGATTTTCTCCCTTTACGACTGCTGGGGCTTTTTCCTTTTCCTTTTTCATTTCTATTGGAGGATGCACATGTGCAACATTAATGAAAAATGTAAAAGACTGAATGTTTTCTCACGAGACAGAGAGTGATAGTATGCCTACTCTTACCCCTCTTATTTAACATCCTATTTGTCCTAGCCAGAGTAACTAAACAAAAAACAAATGACATCAACTTTTAAAACTTGAAATAAAATTCTTTCTACATGTAATGATATGAATATATGTACATATACACATATATGACACCTCAAATTATTTACCCACTTCACCAATAAAATTAATATCTAATTCTGCAAGCGAAAGGACTACAAGATCAATATAACATTGTGTTGGTAGATGCCAATATAAATGAGTAAAGGAATTTAATAAATTTCATTAAAATATTGTCTAAAAGGCCACAGGATCTAGAAAGCAAAATATTTATCTTGGCAAATTTTCTATCGCTTTTATTGAAAGGACAAAATAAAAATTAAATTGTTCATATTTCTGGAGGTTTCAAAATCAGATATCAAGGTATTATATCATGTAATAAGAACTTTCTTACGATATTAAAATTTTGAAAGCATCACTTGGATAAAGAGAAATATGATAAGACTGAGAGAAGGGAAGGGATGAAAGGAGAGGAAGAAAAAAAGAGAGAATATGAATGCACATTTATAAGATAGTCACTTACTTGATTAGTAATTTAACTTTCTAGGCTCAATTAATGCCAGTAGAGTCCTTATGGCCTAATCAATTCTTAAAAGCTCTACTTCTCAGTATCATAAGAGTGATAAAATTTAATGTGTTTTAGAGAAATATCCAAACCAGAGCATTTATATGTTGAAAACAATGAAACACTGCTGGAAGATATTAAAGATGCTAACATTAACTGGAAAACATATCAGTATTATGGGATGGAGTTTTGTACTATTATCAGAGCAACACTGCCCAAAATGATCTATGAATTGGATGTGGTTCCTACCAAAATTCCAATAACCTTTCTACATTTTAAAGGAATCTAATTTTTAACTTCATATAAAAGTGGCTTATAAGTAGAGCTTGAGTGGATGTGGTAGTGCACAACTTTAATTCCAGCATGCAGGAAGCAGAGGCAGGTGAATATCTGTGAGTTTGAGTCCAGCCTGGTCTACAAAACAAGTGTCAGGATAGCCAGGACAGATAAAGCTGTTACACAGAGAAATATTATTTCAAAAACCAAAGCTAAAACTAACTCCCATGTAAAGTAGAGCCACAACACAAATAAATTACTACTGAAAATCAGAAAGTGGAAGAATGGGGGGTATGCATAAATAACCTCAAATATCTATGACATATTTAATTTCTTATAAGGTAATATCTATTAAATGGGATAAAACTTTTGAAAAATAATTGACTTTTACATAACCACTTCTAAACTGGACCTCAACTTTACCCTTTGCATAAAGTTTATCTCAACATAGATCTACATGTAAAAATACAAAAGCAAAATTTGTAAAATTATTCAAACGCATAGGGGTAAAATTTCATGAACTTATATATCTAATTCTATTACTTGATACTTAAAGCACATACAAGAAGAGACAAAAAGATGTTGGTAAATTTGTCTACCCTTTTATTCCAGAAGACATTATCAAGGTATTGAACAAAACTTTGCACAGTAAGAGAAAATAATTAAAAACTAAAAATTTCATATAGATTTAATATCCAAAATATGTAAATAGCCTTTACACTTCAACAACAAAGACAATTCAATTTAAAAATAGTCAATGCATTCACAGACTATTCCTCTGAAGAATATTAAAGAACTTTAAATAAAAGTAGTTGATCTGAGCTTAAATAAATTAAATTATAGCAATTTACTTCATTTATGGGGAATAAATCCCAAGAACCTAAGAAGAAGATGTCTGAAGCACATATGTTACTTCTGAAAGTGATATGTAAGGTGGGTATATGCATGTACGTGTGTGTGTATGCATGTGTGTGTGTATGTGTTTTGTGCATGTCATAATAGAAAATGTGTAGTAATTTCCAATGATTGAACATTCCATCTCAGAAAGAGGTTCATCAAGATTCAGGAGGGGGATACAACTCACAAAGGTCAAAAGATAAACAACTCACAAGTCACAGAAATCTCCTGAAAGTAATAATGTTCACATTTCTTCTCCCCAAATTTACATAAGCAGTAAGGACTTCTAGGGAGAAAGGCACTCAACTTTCTGCTATTTTTATACAAATTTACAGAGGAATCTCCAGGAATACAGCTTGTGTCAGTTGTGTCTTGTGTTTGTATGGCCTTTTGGATATTGAAGCTGACTTTAATTCATAATGCTCCTATAAGAAACTCCTCACCCACATTTCTGTAAGTAGCCTATAGGAAACTAGCTGTTTACTATACTAAGCTTGAGGGGCATCGTTTTTGTTTCTGTCATCTGTACCCTATATGAGATAGATATATTTTTGTTCACATGTCCCCAGGAAGAAAACTGCAAAAGTAGGAAAAGAAGGATAATAATATTTTTGCCTATCACAAAGTGTCATGGTCAAAACTTTATAACAACAGACAAGGTAGCAAGAGAAAAACAGGACGGTTTCATTTAGTAAAATCCAAGGCACTTCTGGATCTTCATCCTAATGACCCAAGAATAGTGAATAATCTGTTTTGTGATTTTAAATATCCAGCAACATGCACCTTCATACTGCTCAGGACAACTGAGAATACATCCCAGCACAAAAATTATTAACTTAGATAAAACATGAGGGTTATTTTGAGATTTTAGTTTTGCAATTTGATTAAATGATTCTCAAGCATAAACTTTGTGGATGACAGTATCAAGTAACAATGTAAAAATGATAGTCAAGCACAAACAATGGCAATAGTCTGTAATGTTTGTCAGGAGTCTGAGATTCCACTGGTCAACAATTTTTAGAGAACCCATATCTTGCACTGGATATTTTTATTTGATAGTCTGTTATCTTGGAGAAATACCATTCCTTGCCTTTTAGAATGTGATCCATTTAAACATCTATGCATGTATTTGAGGCAGCGTCTATAGTAATAAACATCCATATAGCATTTTCAAAGGACTTTGGTATTAATTATCACCCCACAAAGTTTCTTCTTGACCCTGCCTTTGTATGACAACCTCATTTAATCCTTCTATTATTTTTTCATTACTTATATAATATATAATTCTTCCTTCATTATTCCTCTTTCCCACTTTGATATCACCTATATGCTCTACCCCTTCCCTTTAAAGCTCCTGCCACTATATGTATCCTCCTGATTTCTTCTAGTGGCACTCCCATTTACACACACAAATAAAAAGATTCCACCTTAGCATATATATGTTTATATACATAGGCTCATGGGGAGTAGCACTGTAAGGAAATGTAGCCTTGTTGGAATGGGCGTGGCCTTGTTACAGGAAGTACGCCATTGGTGGTAGCCCTTGAGGTTTGAGGTTTCAGAAGCTCAAGTCAAGCCCAGTGCCTTATTTTCTCTTCCTTTAGTCTATTGATCCAGATGTGGAACTTTTGGCTCCTTCTACAGCATTATGTGGGTCTTTGTGCTGCCATGCTCCCTTTCATCATGATAATGGACTAAACCTATGAACTGTAGCCAGCCCCAGATAATGCTTTCCTTATAAAAGTTGCAATGTTCATTGTGTCTCTTTCAACAATAAAAACTATAAGAGAAAGATTGATATGGCATGTGTGTTTTTTTGGTCTGGGTAACATTCAGAATAATCATTGTGAATTTTATAATTCCATTTGTCTTAACAGCTGAATAATATTGTATAAATGAACTACTTTTTCATTTCCCATTCACAGTTGAAGGATTTCTAGGCTGTTTCCATTTCTGGGCTAGGGTGAATAGAGCAAAAGTGAGCGTATATAAGTGATATATATCTTTGTGGTAAGATAAAGAGCCCATTGAAAATATGTCCAGGAGTGGTATAACTGTATCACATAGAATATCTATTTCTAGCTGTTTGAGAAATTTTCAAACTGATTTCTATAGTGGCTATAACAGTTTGCAAACAGTGGGTAAGTATTCCTTTTTCTTCACATCCACACCTGCATTTGTTACTTTGAGTTTTTGATCACCCATCTCAGAAGGGAGAAAAAGAATGCCAAAAGTCATTTTGATTTCTGTGGCTATTTTGGCTTAGAACGTGGTTCTCAACTTTGTCAATGTTAGGACACTATAATACATATCGTGACCCCCTGAACCACAAAATTATTTTCATAGCTTCTTCATAACTGCAATTTTCAACTGTAATGAATCATAATGAAAGTATTTTTGGAGAGAGAGGTTTCCTAAAAGGGTCATGATCCAATCTACGGGTTGAGAAGCACTGTTTTAAAAAGATAACCACTTTTTTCAAAGTCTGTCATTCATTTTTATTATTGTGAGAGCTCTCTATAACTTGCTTCTTTTTTATAATGCTAATATTACCAACTATTTATTGTATTTATTGTGATGTGTGTGTGTGTGTGTGTGTGTGTGTGTGTGTGTGTGTGTGTGTAGGTAGGTAGGTAGGTAGGTAGGTAGGTAGGTAGGTAGGTATGAATCTGCTACACATCTGGAGGGCAGAAAACAACTTGTTGGAGTGAGTTCCTAATTTCTTTTTTTTTAAATTGGATATTTTTATTTACATTTCAAATGATAGTCCCTTTCCTGGTTTCCTGTCCATAAGCCCCTTATCCCATTTCCCCTCTCCCTTTTTCTACAATGGTGTTCCCCCTCCAAAACTACCCACCCTTTCCACCTCCTCACCCTGACATTCCTCTCTATACTGGGGGTCCAGCCTTGGCAGGACCAAGGGCTTCTCATCCCATCGGTGTCCAACAAGGCCATCCTCTGCTACATATGCAGCTGGAGCCATGGGTCTGTCCCTGTGTACAATTTGGGTAGTTGTTTAGACCCTGGGAGCTCTGGTTGACTGATATTGTTTTCCTTATGGGGTTACAAGCTCCTGCAGCTCCTTCAATCCTTTCTCTAATTCCATCAACAGGGATCCAGTTCTTAGTTCAATAGTTTGCTTCTGGCATTTGCCTCTGTATGTGCCACCTTCTGGTTGAACCTCTCAGGAGACAGCTATATCAGGCTGCTGTCAGTATACACATCTGGGCTTCATCAATATTGCCTAGTTTTGGTGGCTGTATATATGTGATAGATTCTCGGGTGGGGCAGGCTCTGAATGGCCATTCCTTCAATCTCTGCTCCTAACATGTTTCCTCCTATGAATATTTTTGTTCCCCATTTTAAGAAGGAGAGAAGCATCTGCACTTTGCTCATTCTTCTTCTTGAGCTTCATGTGATATGTGGATCTTGGGTAATTTGAGATTTGGGCTAATAACCACTTATCAGTGAATGCATACCATGTGTACTTTTTTGTGTTTGAGTTACTTAACTCGGGATGGTATTTTCTAGTTCCATCCATTTGCCAATGAATTTCATGAAGTCATTGTTTTTGATAGCTGAATAGTACACCACTGTGCAGATATAACATATTTTCTGTATCCATTCCTCTGTTGAAGGGCATCAAGGATCTTTCCAGCTTCTGGCTGGATAAAAAGGCTGCTATGAACATAGTGGAATATGTGTTTTTGTTGTATGTTGGAGCATGATTTGGTTATATGCCCAGTAGTGGTATAGATGAATCCTCAGGTAGTACAATGTCCAGTTTTCTGAGGAACCTCCAGATTGATTTCCAGAGTGGTTTAAAAGTTTGCAATCCCACCAACAATGGACAAGTGTCCCTCTTTCTCCACATCCTCACCAGCGTGTGTTGTCACCTGAAATTTTGATCTTAGTCATTCTAACTTGTGTGAGGTGGAATCTCAGGGTTGTTTTGACTTGCATTTGTCTGATGACTAAGGATGGTAAACATATCATTAGGTGCTTCTCAGCCATTTTATATTCTTCAGTTGAGAATTCTATGTTTATCTCTATACCCTATTTATAATAGGGTTATTTGGCTCTCTAGAGTCTTAACTTCTTGAGCTCTTTGTATATTTTTGGATTTTAGCACTCTATCAGATACAGGATTGGTAAACATCTTTTCCCAATCTGTTGGTTGCCATTTTGTCCTAATGAGAGTGTCCTTTGCCTCAAAGAAGCTTTGCAATTTTATGAGGTCTCATTTGTTGATTCTTGATTTTAGAGCATAAGCCACTGGTGTTCTGTTTAGGAAAATGTCCCCGGTGCCCATGTGTTCAAGGTGCCTCCCCGCTTTTTCTTCTATTAGTTTGAGTGTATCTGCTTTTATGTGGAGGTTCTTGATCCATGTGGACTTGAGCTTTGTACATGGTGATAAGAATGGATCATTCTGCATTCTTCTACATGCTGACCTCCAGTTGAACCAGCACCATTTGCTGAAAATGCTATCTTTTTTCCATTGGATGGTTTTGGCTCCTTTGTCAAAAATAAAGTGACCATAGGTGTGTGGGTTCATTTCTGGGTCTTCAATTCTATTCCACTGATCTGTCTGTCTCTGTACCAGTACTATATAGTTTTTATCATCATTGCTCTGTAATACAGCTTGATGTCAGGGATGGTAATTTCCAGACAAGTTCTTTTATTGATGAGGATAGTTTTCCTTATGTTTGGGTTTTTATTTTTATTTTTTTGTTATTCCAAATGAATTTTGAAAATTGCTCTTTCTAACTCTATTAAGAATTGAGTTGGAATTTTGATGGGGATTGCATTGAATCTGGAGATTACTTTCAGCAAAATGGCCACTTTTCCTGTATTAATCTGCCAATCCCTGAGCATGGGAGGTCTTTCCATCTTCTGAGATTTTCTTCAATTTCTTTCTCCAGAGACTTGAAATTCTTGTCATACAGATCTTTAACTTGTTTGGTTAAAGCCTCCAGGCAGGTCACTTGGAGTAGAAGGGTTGGTCTTACCACTGCTCTCAGGTGTGTCTGTGCATGTGGTAACTGCCTTTCAGCTCTGGGCATAGGCAGAAACCAGAAGGTTCCTGCATCTGGCTTCTCCAAAGTTCCTGTATCCAGATGGCACTAGACAAGTTCTCTTGGGCCAGGAATGTGAGCAGAAGTGGTGGTCTCCCCTGAGCTTTCAGCATTGTCTGCACTTCTGAGAGACCAGCTCTCTCTCCCATGGGATTTGGGTACAGATTGCTGTGGTACAGGTTCAGCTCCGGCTGTAACGGGAAACAGGAAGTGCCCTGTCCCAGACCACTCCTGCATTTGTGAATCATGAGGCCACCAGGCAAGTTGCTAGGGGAAGATGTGTGTTCTTAGCTATGTGAGCAGTCCTGATGACTGGTTCTCAGCTCAGGTCTCAGGCAGAAACTAGAAGATTCCTGCCCATAACCACTATGTTCCTGTGACCAAAGGGTACAGAGGGCTCTAGGCACATTCCTCTTGGGCTAGGAATGTGAGCAGAAGTGGTGGTCTCCCCTGAGCTCTCAGGATTGTCGCCACTTCTGAGAGTCCAGCCTCTCCCCCATGGATTTGGATACAGAGAACTATGGGTCCAGTTCAGTCTCAAATTTAGTTTTGAATCAAGACTGCCTACATATTCTTTCCACAGAGTATTATAAAATGACCAGGAACTGGGTAAACCAACAATACTTACAACAAATTGCATTTGATAATACCTAGCCTGGAAAATATCATCCTGAGTGACGTAACCCAATCACAGAAAGACATACATGGTATGCACTCATTGATAAGTGGCTATTAGCCCAAATGCTTGAATTACCCTAGATGCCTAGAACAAATGAAACTCAAGACGGATGATCAAAATGTGAATGCTTCACTCCTTCTTTAAAAGGGGAACAAGAATACCCTTGGCAGGGAAGAGAGAGGCAAAGATTAAAACAGACACAGAAGGAACACCCATTCAGAGCCTGCCCCACATGTGGCCCATACATATACAGCCACCCAATTAGACAAGATGGATGAAGCAAAGAGGTGCAGACCGACAGGAGCCGGATGTAGATCGCTCCTGAGAGACACAGCCAAAATACAGCAAATACAGAGGCGAATGCCAGCAGCAAACCCTGAACTGAGAATAGGACCCCCGTTGAAGGAATCAGAGAAAGAACTGGAAGAGCTTGAAGGGGCTCGAGACCCCATATGTACAACAATGCCAAGCAACCAGAGCTTCCAGGGACTAAGCCACTACCTAAAGACTCTACATGGACTGACCCTGGACTCTGACCTCATAGGTAGCAATGAATATCCTAGTAAGAGCACCAGTGGAAGGGGAAGCCCTGGGTCCTGCTAAGACTGAACCCCCAGTGAACTAGACTGTTGGGTGGAGGGCGGCAATGGGGGGAGGGTTGGGAGGGGAACACCCATAAGGAAGGGGAGGGGGAAGGGGGATGTTTGCCCGGAACCCGGGAAAGGGAATAACACTCGAAATGTATATAAGAAATACTCAAGTTAATTAAAAAAAAAAAGATAATACCTAGCATTTACCTCCTAGATGTCATACACTATTTATTGTTAAACTAAATGTACAAAGAAGTTTACATTAAATTATCTATCTTGCCATAACATAAATTCCAAAAGTCCTACACAGCCTATGAACACAAATGACAAGCTATCCCATGCCTACTTTTTAATTTTTTTTTTATTTTATTTTTATTGGATGTTTTAAGTACTTACATTTCAAATGTTATCCCCCTTCCCCACTTTCCCATATACCCTCCACCTCCTTCTGACTGCATGAAGATGCTCCCACTCCATCTACCCATTCCTACCCCAACGCCCTGGCATTCTCCCACATTGGGGAAACCAGCCTTCTCAGGACTAAGGGCTGTTCCTTCCATTGATGCTGGACAATGTCATCTTCCGGCACATATGTGCCTGGAGTCATGAGTCTCTCCATGTGCACTCATTTGTTACTGGAAACTCTGGAAACTCTGGTAGGGTCTGGTTTTTTGTTTTTGTTTTTTGTTTGTTTGTTTTTGTTTTGCTTTGGTTTTTTGGTTTTTGGGGTTTTTCTGTTTGTTTGTTTTCTTTTCTTTCTTTTTTTTTTTTTTGATGGCATAGTTCTTCCTTTGGTGTTGCAAAACCAGCTCCTTCAGACTTTTCTATAACTTCTCCACTGCAGTCCCCTTGTTCAGTCCAATTGTTAGCTGCAAGCATCTTCATTTGTATCAGTAGGGTTCTGGCAAAACCTCTCAGTAGACACCTGTATCTGGTTCCTGTCAGCAAGCACTTCCTGGCATCAGCAATATTGGCTGGACTTGATGGCTGCACATTAGACAGATCCCTGGAAGGGGAAGTCTGTAAATGACCCTTTCTTCAGTCTCTGCCCCACCGTTTGTCCCTGTATTTTGTCCTGTGAACATTTTTTTCTCCTTTCGAAGAAGGAGTGAAACATCCATATTTGATCTTCCTTCTTCATGAGCTTCATATGATCTGTGAATTTTTTCTTATGTATAATGAACTTTGGGGCTAATATCCACTTATCAGTAAGTGAATAACATGTGTGTTCTTCTGTGATTGGGATAACACACTGTGGATGATATTTTCTTTTTCATCTATTTGCCTATGAATTTCATGAAGTCATTGTTTTTAATAGCCCAGTAAGTAGTACTCCATTGTGTAAATGTACCAAATTTTCTGTATCTACTCCTCTGTTGAAGGACATCTGGGTTCTTTCCAGCTTCTGCCTATTACAAATGAGGCTGCTGTGAACCTAGTGGAGCATGTTTCCTTATTATATGTTAGAACATCTTTTGGGTGTATGCCCAGAAGTGTTATAACTTGGTCCTTGAGTAGTACTATATCCAATTTTCTGACAAACCACCAGACTGATTTCCAGCAGATTTGTAACACCTTCTAATACCACTGACAATGGAGGAGTGTTCTATTCCTCCATACCCTTGCCAACATCTACTGTCAACTGAGGTTTTGATCTTAGCCATTTTGACTGGTATGAGGTGGAATCTCAGGGTTGTTTTGATTTGCATTTCCCTTATGACTAAGGATGTTGAATATTTCTTTAGGTGTTTCTCAGCAATTTAGTATTTCTCAGTTGAGAATTTTTTGCTTAACTCTGTATCCAATTTCCTATTAGCATGATTTGATTCTCTGGAGACTAAATTCTTGAGTTCTTTGTGTATATTAGATAGTAGCCCTCTATAAGATGTAGTATTGGTAAAGACCTTTTCCCAATCTGCTGGTTGCTATTTTGTCGTATTGACACTGTCCTTTGCCTTAAAGAAGGTTTGCAATTTTATGAAGTCCTATTTGTTGATTCTTGACCTTAAAGCATAAGTCATTGGCATTCTGTCCAGGAAGTTTTCCACTGTGTCTATGTGTTCAAGACCCTTCCCCACTTTCTCTTCTATTAGTTTAAGTGTATCTGGTTTAATGTGGAGTTCTTTGATCCACTTTTATTTGAGTTTTCTACAAGGAGATAAAAATGGGTCAATTTGCATTCTTCTACATGCTGATCTCCAGTTGAACCAGCACCATATGTTGAAAATACTATCTTTTTTCCATTGGGTAGTTTAAGGTACTTTGCCAAAGATCAAGTGACCATAGTTGTGTGGGTTCATATCTAAGTCTATAATTCTATTCCATTGATCAACCTGCCTGTCTCTGTACTAGTAACATACAGTTTTTATCACGATTACTATGTAATACAGCTTGAGTTCGGGAATGGTGATTTCCCCAGAAGTTCTTTTATTGTCGAGAATAGTTTTTGCTCTCCTGGGTTTTGTGCTTTTCCAAATGAATTTGCAAATTGCTCTTTCTAACTCTATGAAGAACTGAATTGGAATTTTGATGGATATTGTATTAAATCTGTAGTTGCTTTTGGCAAGATGGTCATTTTTACTATATTAATCCTGTCAATCCATAAGCCTAGTAGATCTTTTCATCTTCTGAGATCTTTTCTGATTTCTTTCATCAGAGATTTGAAGTTCTTGTCATATAGATCTCTTATTTGCTTGGTAAGAGTAACACCAAGGTATTTCATATTATTTGTGGCTATTTTGAAGTGTGCAATTTTCCTAATTTCTTTCTAAGCCTGTTTATCCTTTGAGTAGAGGAAGGCTACCAATTTGTTTGAGTTAATTTTATATCCAGCCACTTTGCTGAAGTTGTTTATCAGGGTTAGGAGTTCTCTAATGGAATTTGGGGATCGCTTAATTCTACTATTGTATCATCTGCAAATAGTGATATTTTGACTTCTTCCTTTCCAATTTGTATCCATCTGACCTCTTTTTTGTGGTCTAATTGCTCTGGCTAAGACTTCAAGTACTATACTGAATAGGTAGGGAAAGATTGGCCAGCTTGGTCCAGTCTCTCATGTTAGTGTGATTGCTTCAAATTTCTCTCCATTTAGTTTGATGTTGGCTATTAGATTTCAACATACCACTCACATAAATGGACATATCATCAAAACATAAACTAAATAGAGACACAGTGAAACTAATGGTAATTATGAACTAAATGGATTTAATCTAGATGTATGGAACATTTCATCCTAAAACAAAGAATATGCCTTCTTCTCAGCAACTCGTGGTACTGTCTCCAAAATTGATCATATAATTGGTCAAAGAACAGGCCTCAGTTGATACAAGGAGATTGAAATAATACCATGCATCTTATTAGATCACCATGAACTAAGGCTGGTCAGTCTTCAATAACAAAAAAATAAAAATAAAAATAAAAACGACAGAAAGCGAGCAAACACATGGAAGCTGGACAATGTTTTGCTCAGTGACAACTTAGCCAAGGAAGAAATAAAGAAAGAAATTAAAGACTTTTTAGAATTTAATGAAAATGAAGGTACAACATACCAAAAACTTATGGGATACAAGGAAAGCAGTGCTAAGAGGAAATCTCACAGCTCTGAATGCCTGCAAAAAGAAATTGTAGAGAGCCTACACTAACAGCTTGACTGCACACCTAAAAGTTCAAGAACAAAAAGAAGCAAATTCACTCAAGAGTTGTAGATGGCAGGAACTAATCAAACTCTCAGCTGGAATCAACCAAGTAGAAACAAAAAGTACTATACAAAGAATGAACTAAACCAGGAGCTGGTTCTTTGAGAAAATCAACAAGATAGATAAACCCTTAGCCAGACTAACCAGAGAGCAGAGAGGCAGTATCCAAATTAACACAATCAGAAATGAAATGGGAGACATAACAACAAAAACTGAGGAAACTCTAAAAATTATCAGATCCTACTTCAAAAGCCTATACTGACCAAAACTGAAAACTCTGAAGGAAATGGACAATTTTCTAGACAAATACTGGGCACCAAATTTAAATCAGGATCAGTTAAACCATCTAAGTAGTTCTATAACTCCTAAAGAAATATAGGCAGTCATTAAAAGTTTCCCAACCAAATAAAAAACCCAAGACCAGATGAATGTATTGCAGAATAATATCAGACCTTCAAAGACAACCTAATACCAATTCTCTTCAAACTATTCCACAAAATAGAAAGAGAGGGAACACTACCCAATCCATTCTATGAAGCCGTAATTACACTTATACATAAACCACACAAAGACCCAACAGAAAGAGAGAACTTCAGACCAATTTCCCTCATGAATATCAATTTCAAAATACTCAAAAGATTCTCACAAACTGAATTGAAGAACAAATCAAAATGATAATCCACCATGATCAAGTAGGCTTCATCCCAAGGATGCCAGGATGGTTCAGTGTATGGAAATCCATCAACATAATCCACTATAATAATAAACTCAAGGAAAAAAATAACACATGATCAAATTCATTAGCTGTGGAGAAATCACTTAACAAAATTTAATACCCCTTCATGATAAAAGTCTTGGAAAGATCAGGAATTCAAGGCCCATACCTAAACATAGTAAAAGTAATATCCCATGCCTTCTTACCCTGTTTACCACCATGATGGCATAGGACAATTTTAGAAACATTCTGAAAATGTATGATCACATTTTCCTTAAAATGTATGTTCCTGTTGCATTAACCATGCTACTTAAAAACAGCTAAAGGATACTCTTAAATATTAGTTAGTTATGCAGACTATTTCATCATAATATAATTTTCTGTGTGTGTTTTTATTGGTTATTTTATTTATTTACAATTAAAATGCTAACTGCCTTTATGGTTTCCCTTCCACAAACCCAACATCCCCTTCTCCTGCCTCTATGAAGGTGCTCCTCCACCCACCCAACCACTTGTGCCTCAGTGCCCTAGCATTTCCCCACCTTGGCCATCGAGCATCCTCTGGATTAAGGGCCTCCTGTTCAGTTGTTCTCAGACAAGGCCATCCTCTGCTACATATTCAGCTTGAGCCATTGGTCCCTCCATAGGTACTCTTTGGTTGGTGGTTTAGTCCCTGGGAGCTCTGGGCATTCTGGTTGGTTGATATTGTTGTTCTTCCTATGGGGTTGCAAACCTCTTTAACTCCTTAAGTCCCGGCTCTAAATTCTTGATTGTGATCCATGAACTTAGTCCAATGTTTGGCTCCATGCATCTGCATCTGTATTGGTCAGGTTCTAGCAGAGCCTAGGGGACAGCTATCCCAGGCTCCTATCAGCAAGCACTTCTTGGCATCAGCAACAGTCTCTGGGTTTGGTGTCTGCAGATAGGATGGATCCACAGATGGGGCAGTCTCTGGATGGCCTTTCCTTAAATCTCAGCTGCAATTATTGTACCTTTTGATAGGAGGAATTCTGGATGAATAATTTTGAGATGGGTGTGTGACCCAATCCTTCAATGAGGGTCCATGCCTATCCACTGGATATGTGCTCTATAGTTTCCATCTTCCCTTTGTTGGGTATTTCAGCTAATATCTTCCCTGTTGGGTCCTGGGAACCTATTGGGTCCCTGGTATATGAGAATTTCTAGTGGCTACCCCTAGTTCCCTATCTCATACTACTACACACCTCCTTTCAAAATGTTGACCCTCTGTAATTCTCCCACATCTCCTCCTGTATCTGAACTGGCACCCTTTTCCCTCTCCCTCCCCTGTCTCTCCCACATCTCTCTTTCTACTTCCCAGAGTTTATTCTTTTCCCCCAACTAAGTAGGACTGTAGCATCCACACTTTGTTGCAGTCTTCTTTCTTTTTGTGTTTCATATGTTCTATGAGTTTTATCATGGGTATTATAAGCTTCTTCTTGGCTAATATCCACTTATCAGTGAGTACATACTATATGTTTTCTTTTGTGACTGGATTACCTCACTCAGGATGATATTTTCATGTCCCATCCATTTGCCAGTGAATTTCATGAAGTCACTGTTTTTAATAGCTTAGTAGTTTTCCATTATTTAAATGTACCACATTTTCCATATCCATTCCTCTGTTGAAGGACATTTGGGTTCTTTCCAGCTTCTGGATATTATAGATAAGTTTGCTGTGAACGTAGTGGAGCATGTGTCCTTGTTATATCTCGGAGCATCTTTTAGGTATATGCCCAGGAGTGGTATAGCTTTGTCCTCAGGTAGAGCTATTTCCAATTTTCTGAGGAACCGCCAGACTGATTTCAAGTGGTTGTACCAGCTTGCAATCCCACCAGCAATGGAGGAATATTCCTCTTTCTCCACATCCTCACCAGTATCTCCTGTCAAATGAATTTTTGATCCTAGTCACTCTGACAGGTATGAGGTTGTATCTCAGGGTTGTTTTGATTTGCATTTCCTTGATGACTAAGGATGTTGAACATTCCTTTAACTGCTCCTAGCCATTTGAGATTCCTCAGTTTAGAATTCTTTGTTTACCTCTGTATCCCATTTTAATAGGGTTATTTGGTTCTCTGCCATCTAACTTCTTGAGTTCTTTGTATATTTTGGATGTTACCCCTCTACAAGATGTAGGGTTGTTAAAGATCTATTCCCAATCTGTGGGTTGCCTTTTTTTTCCATTTATAGTGTCCCTCACCTATTTTTAGAGGGTTCCATAGGGGTGAACTTAATGCTATTATTCTACAAAATGGATGCAATAATAATCAGTCCCGACATTATTTTTATACCTTAAAATTAGCACATCCTTCAGCTTTCATCAGAGAAGCATCTTTTGGCAATAAATTGACTAATGTAAAGACTTTAACAAGTGTCAAAGAATATGAAACTATGGGGCTCAACTTTAAATGGGGCTTTTCTGTCACACTCTCTCCCCCTAGGGTTCAGAGATTATTAAAGAAGAAAAGCAGAAAGATTTAAGAGAGAAAATTAGGAGAAGACAGCAGCAAAATATTATTTGCTTGACATAATGGGGCATTGCACACACATACAGTGAGTAAGACTACAGACATAAGACCTGTACACGATCAAGTCAGCAAAATTTGGAACAAAGGCAGCTGAAAAGCTATTGAGATTGAAGGTTTCTTGGTAGGTCAAGTCAGTTTCCTTCTGGAATATGGCCTCTAAAAGGATATCTATGCTCCAGTAGCTAACCTACACCCTTCCATAAATAGAATAAAGTAGTAGGTTTCATTAGAGGGTTAGGGAGAACACAGGAGACTGGGAAAGAAAAGTAGTATGTATGTGGGATTAGAGACAATGAGATGAGGAAAGAGCTGATCAAAGTATATTAAATACATGTATGAAATTCTCCAACAATAAGAAGGAAAATAGTTTTATGATGTAGGATTTGATTGAATTGCAAGAGTGTGATTCATCATTTAAATGATTGAGTGAGGACACCAGCAGAGACTATCTGTTAAGATTCTTCTTGGCTTCACTATGCAGCTTTGCTTCCATCTGGATACAGAGTATAACCCTTATTAATCAACTTGTGGGGTGGGGGTGGAAAATTCCCCTTTGCGTGGTTGGCCTGGAGCAGGAAGCAAGAAAGAGCAGAGTACAGAATAAAAGAAAAACAGAGGTATTGCTCCTTAGACTCTTCTAAAGTTTCTGACTGTGTGTATTCCTTCTGTCTCTTCTAGATAACATAAGGGATTTTTTTATTCATATTTTCTTGCTTTCTCAATAATATCCCATTGTTTTGTTGGAAGTTTGTTTGTTTGTTTGTTTGTTTATTCACTTAATATCCAAATTGCTGCCCATCCCAATACCCCCCTCATGAAATTCCTTCTCATTCTCCTCCCCTTCTACTTTAAGAGTTGGGTACCCCCACCTTGGTATCTCCTCACACTCTCACATCGAGTCTCTGCAGGGCTGAGCATATTCTCTGCCACTGAGGCCAGATAAGATAGCCTAGTTAGGGGAGCATATTTCACAGCAGGAAACAACTTTGCAGATAGTCCCAGATCCAGTTGTTGGGAAACCCACATAAAGACCAAGATGCACATATTCTACATATGTGCATAGAATCTCGGTCCAGCCTTTTATGTTCTTTGGTTGGTGGTTCAGTCTCTGGGAGCCCCCAATGGTCTAGGTAAGTTGACTTTGTTGGTCCTCCTATACAGCTCCTATCCTCTTTTCTCCCTCAATTTTTCTCCCAGTTCTTCCATAAGAGTCCCTGAGCCTCATCCAATGTTTGGCTGTGGGCTTATGCATTGGTTTTAGTCAGCTGCTGGGTGAAGGCTCTCCACTGACAGTTATGCTAGGCTCCTGTCTGCAAGCATAAAAGAGAATCAAGGGGAAAACTCCACCATGGCTGTGCAAACATGTACAGCTACTTCGGAAATTAATTTAGCAGTACCTGAGACTACTAGGAATAGTACTATGTTAAGACCCATTTATACCACTCCTGGGCAAATACCCAACAGGTGCTTCACTATACCACAGGGGCACTTGCTCCACTATGTACATAGAAGATTTATTCATAATAGGGAGAAACTAGAAACAACCTAGATGCCCCTCAAATGAAGAATGAATAAAGAAAATGTGGTTCAACAATTCAATAGTATACTATTCAGATTTTAAAAACAAAACATCATGAATTTTTCAGACAAATAGATGGAACTTGAGAATAACACCCTGAGTGAGGTAGCCCAGATCCAAATATTACTCTCGTGTAAGTGTATATTAGTCATAAACTAATCCATACATCCAAAGAAGCTAAACAAGAAGGAAGGCACAAACAATAATGCTTGAATCTCAGTTAGAAGGAGAAATAAAATAGTCAGAGGAGGAAGACAGAGGGCAGGAACTCATTGGGGAAGGAATGAGGAGGGCAATGGTGGAATTCTGGATCAGGTGTGGGTAGAAATGGAAAACTGGGCAGGAGAGTCATGAGAATGAATAGAAATTGCAGCTGGTAGGAGTGGGGAGATGGGGGCATCTCAAGGACCCTCCAGAGACCTGAGATGGGGAGGTTACTAGGAATCAATAGAAATGATCTTAGCTGAGATTCACAGCAGTAGGGATATGGAACCAGAAGAGGTCACCTCCTATAGTCTGGTAGGAAACCCATTGGAATGATAAGGACATCTTCCTACTCATAAAACTTTTAACCCAAAATTTAACCTGTCTACAAGAAATTCAGGTACAAAAATGGACCAAAGATAGAAAGAAGGGCCAACCAATGACTGGCTTAACTTGATACACATCCCATGGACAAGCACCAATTCATGAATAATGATATTCTGTTAAGCTTACAGACAGGAACATATAATTGATGTTGTTTTCATGAAGTGTTAAGAAAAAGAGAATGCTTGTGCTAAGGTAGGCATCCCAATAAGTCCTATTTAGGACAAGAATCATTCTAACTGTGGTTTGATGAGATTTATTATTGCTGTTGTTGTTGTTACAACAACACAATGGTTAATTTTGTAATTGTAACTTTCTATTACTCACTTAAAAATTCTTTAACATTTTAGTTCTATGAATACGATGTGTTGCATTCTTGGCTTCCTCACAGTAAAGGTAAAGCGGCCTTGTATTCTTCACATAGATACAACATTGTCATAGTGGATTAATCTTTAGATAGCCCCACAGATGAATTAAGTTAATTACTATTTTTCTTAAGTTCTTTGCTCTGATTTCCTAATAGAAAATGTCCAGTGATGAATACCTTCTTTATAGTCTTCTTGTTACTAGGACCCCACCACCCAGAGCCTTGTTTTTGGCGAAGGCTAAAAGTCTAGATTCAGTTACCTGACTATATCCAGAGTAAAGGGAAATGACACTGGCATCAAGAAAAATGAACTTATATGTACTTTTACCAAAACTGCGAAGGTAGTTGGTGAGACTTCCCTGAATTAGTAGAAGTGTTGGAATTAAATGGGACAAGAACAAAAGCAGAGAGTATAAAACTATGCATGTGTATTAATCTGTGAGATTATGAATTTGGACTTATACCTCCATTCAGAAACTAGACATAGCATGAATGAGGCTGTATGGAGCTGAATTTTGGAAACAGGAGTCTATAAGGATTAATATGGATGTCCAGTATGAATCAGATATAACACAGCTGATACTATACAGAGGGTCTTTGAGTAACCACAAATGACTTCAACCAACATCTGGAGACTCCAAAGTAAACAGTAAAGGAATCTGTTATATAACCAATTCTGCCAGAATACAATTGTTGTGCGGCCTCTTTATATATATGACCTTGAAGACAGAGGACTTTGCCTGAACCTCCACCTTCACTAGCTGCCTGTATTTGCTCTATACCTGCTTGCTAATGGGTAAATGCCTGGGCCTGTCTATATGTGGACTATGTGTGCCTCAGTGTGCCTAGATAACTTGCTCTGGCTTCCTGCCTAGTGGTTCTCTACTTTGTTCTTTCCTGGCATGGAACCTCATATCAGGACAGAGAAACAACTTATAAATTGGATAAGTAGAGATAATATCTGAATCTTTTTTAAAGTTTCCAATTTGAAAGGAATAACTGTCACCTCCTTTGCCCAGTTTTGTATTAAGGTCATGCCATCTTCATAAATAAGTTTGTGATTCGCTTTTTATCCCCAGTCTTCCAAATATTTTCTTATGGCTGATTCATTCTCTCTCTCTCTCTCTCTCTCTCTCTCTCTCTCTCTCTCTCTCTCTCTCTCTTTCTGTGTGTGTGTGTGTGTATGTGTGTGTGTGTTGTGCAAATAATTGTTAAAAGTCACCGCTCTATGAGTTAGTTCTGTTGTGTGGTGTGATTTTTATGGCATTCCTAGCCCCCATATTGTTGAGACACTCTCACTGCAAAACCCTTTCAGTTGCAGCTGAAAAATCATAGCCATCTATTTTACCACAGTTTTGTAGTGAGGAATGAGGTGGGCAGGACAATTTTTTTTTGCTCTTTTGATTGTCATAGAAAGAAAGAAAGCCGTGTCAGCAAGAATGCTTCCTTCAGAAGCCTCTAGGGGTGGGGGAAGTCATTTTGAGGGTCATCAAGTCATGGGCAGAACTCAGTACCGTGCAGCTGCAGGAAGGAGTTTCCTTTTTTCTTGAATAAGCTAATTAACAACTTTAATTACGTCTGCAAATTCTCTGACATTCAACATTCACAGTTATAACATCAAGGGCAAGATCCTAGACCTAAAATCCTGCCTCACAACAGTTGATCAGTAAAACCATCTGTGCTTACTTTTCTCTCTGTGCAAAACAATGAACTTTTCAGCTTAATCAAAGAGAAGTAGGAAATATTCAAATTGTTATAATTATGTTTCTATCAACTTATCCATTTCACTTACTTTGTCAATTTTAAAATAAATTTCAGTACTACTTGATTCTGCATATACTGTAGTTACTATAATCACAATATGCTTTTTATTAATGTACTAATTGTGATATAGGAATTTTTGACAGTTTTTCTTTTTTTTTCTTTTAAATTCATTTATTTTCTTAGTGTGTATGTATAATAAGAACGAGCTAGTGTGCTAAGGGGAAAGCCCCTGAAGCACAGGGGAGGAGCGCAGAGGTCATTTATAGAATATATACATAGTAGTCACCTTGCCAGAGTTTATATATCCTAGGAACATACAAAAGGATATCATAGACCAGGTGAAGGGTGTTCTCTCTCTCTCTCTCTCTCTCTCTCTCTCTCTCTCTCTAGCTTACATATATGACAGTATGTATGTCTGATGTCCATTGAGGCCAGAAGAGGACATCATATCCCTCGGGACTGGAGTTACAGATGACTGTGAGCTGCGGCGTGCAAAACTAGGTCGTTTTGAAGAGCGGCAATGCTCTTATGCTATTTTTTAATTTAGAGAATACTTTATTAGTTTTTGTAATCAAACCCACGTATATAAGACCTTACATATTTAATACAGTGTGTTACCCCTGTACAAATGGAAAAAACTTAAGTTCAACATTTCTAGACCAATATGGCTGTTAATTTCTGTACAGTGCCAACTCAACACAGTAAACGGGGATACTTTTTTCGAAAGTTGACAGCACAGGTAAAGTTTCAAAAAATTCAAATTATATATCTGTATATATATATTTATATTTATATAAAAAGACCAATAATAGCAGTGTGTTATGCATCAACAGCAGCAACAGCTTTTCCAGGTTCTGCAGTCATCTGAACAAAACTGGAGAGATATCCAGCACACTCCATTAAAAAAAAAAGTAAAAAAACAAAACCCGAGAAAACAGCACAGTTCTGTTACTCTTGTGGTACCTGGCACCATTTTTTTTTTAAATTAGCTTCTCAATCATCATCTGGAAAAAAAACATTCTGAGCAACATCATTAAAAACAGCTCTGATAAAGCACGGTCACTACTACGTATCATAAAGCAGGTACAAGCTATTTTACATCCACAGAGGTATGATACAGTACTGTCCTACATCTATAATACTAGAGGATACAATTTAAAAGGCATTATTTGAGACTTGATTCTACTTTTCCAGCAGAGGGCCCAAAGGATGGTGTGACACAGCTTTGTAAAGAAACATACTCTAGACAGGATTTCCTATCACTAGTGGCACAGTTCTAAGGATTCATTCTCTCCATGAATGTCAGCTAAAACCGTTATTAAAAAAATGAAATATCCCTAGAACAAAACCGTATAACCACCGGATTCACATGAAGATGACCTAGTGGAGACAAGCTGGACCTCACCTTACCAACAAGCTATCAAATCTGTTATGTTTAAACAGTGAGACCTCCAAGGAAGGAGATGCCAAGTAGTGCTTCAAAGCTTCGGACCACAATCAAACACAGCATCCTTTTCAACAGAAGCAGAAGCTCATCTGAATATGCTCATGGATGCTGACATCAACATTTAATCATCTCCTCACTCATCCAGGAAGAGGGGGAGATCAGTTACTACTGTACTTTATTGTGTTCAACCAAATCACCATGTTACAAAAATAGCAAGCTGCCATAATAAAAAATAAGGCTCCTCTATCCAGCACCAGATAGCATCATTTTACTTTCAAGCCTAGAAATTGCACACTTGTATATAAACCAATCGAAGATGAGGATTGAGAGTTCATCTTGGTGGATTTTTCCTTTGATGAATATGAAGTGTCCTTCCTTATCCTTTTTGATGACTTTTAATTGAAAATTGATTTTATTTGATATTAGAATGGCTACTCCAGCTTGCTTCTTCTGACCATTTGCTTGGAAAGTTGTTTTCCAGCCTTTCACTCTGAGGTAGTGTCTGTCTTTGTCTCTGAGGTGTGTTTCCTGTAGGCAGCAGAATGCAGGGTCCTCATTGCGTATCCAGTTTGTTAATCTATGTCTTTTTATTGGGGAGTTGAGGCCATTGATGTTGAGAGATAGTAAGGAATAGTGATTATTGCTTCCTGTTATATTCATATTTGGATGTGAGGTTATGTTTGTGTGCTTTCATTCTCTTTGTTTTGTTGCCAAGACGATTAGTTTCTTGCTTCTTCTAGGGTATAGCTTGCCTCCTTATGTTGGGCTTTACCCTTTATTATCCTTTGTAGTGCTGGATTTGTAGAAAGATATTGTGTAAATTTGGTTTTGTCATGGAATATCTTGGTTTCTCCATCTATGTTAATTGAGAGTTTTGCAGGATACAGTAACCTGGGCTGGCATTTGTGTTCTCTTAGGGTCTGTATGACATCTGTCCAGGATCTTCTGGCCTTCATAGTTTCTGGCGAAAAGTCTGGTGTGATTCTGATAGGTCTGCCTTTATATGTTACTTGACCTTTTTCCCTTACTGCTTTTAATATTCTTTCTTTATTTTGTGCGTTTGGTGTTTTGACAATTATGTGACAGGAGGTGTTTCTTTTCTGGTCCAATCTATTTGGAGTTCTGTAGGCTTCTTGTATGCCTATGGGTATCTCTTTTTTAGGTTAGGGAAGTTTTCTTCTATGATTTTGTTGAAGATATTTACTGGTCATTTGAGCTGGGAGTCTTCACTCTCTTCTATACCTATTATCCTTAGGTTTGATCTTCTCATTGAGTCCTGGATTTCCTGTATGTTTTGGACCAGTAGCTTTTTCTGCTTTACATTATCTTTGACAGTTGAGTCAATGATTTTTATGGAATCTTCTGCTCCCGAGATTCTCTCTTCCATCTCTTGTATTCTGTTGGTGAAGCTTGTATCTACAGCTCCTTGTCTTTTCTTTTGATTTTCTATGTCCAGGGTTGTTTCCATGTGTTCTTTCTTGATTGCTTCTATTTCCATTTTTAATTCCTTCAACTGTTTGATTGTGTTTTCCTGGAATTCTTTCAGGGATTTTTGCGATTCCTCTCTGTAGGCTTCTACTTGTTCTCTAAGGGAGTTCTTTATGTCTTTCTTGAAGTCCTCCAGCATCATGATCAAATATGATTTTGAAACTAGGTCTTGCTTTTCTGGTGTGTTTGGATATTCCGTGTTTGCTTTGGTGGGAGAATTGGGCTCTGATGATGCCATGTAGTCTTGGTTTCTGTTGCTTGGGTTCCTGCGCTTGCCTCTCGCCATCAGATTATCTCTAGTGTTACTTTGTTCTGCTATTTCTGACCGTGGCTAGACTGTCGTATAAACCTGTGTGTCAGGAGTGCTGTAGACCTGTTTTCCTGTTTTCTTTCAGCCAGTTATGGGGACAGAGTGTTCTGCTTTCGGGCGTGTAGTTTTTCCTCTCTACAGGTCTTCAGCTGTTCCTGTGGGCCTGTGTCTTGAGTTCACCAGGCAGGTTTCTTGCAGGGGAAATTTGGTCCTACCTGTGGTTCCAAGGCTCAAGTTTGCTCGTGGGGTACTGCCTAAGTCCTCTCCGCGGCGGCAGCAACTGGGAAGATCTGCGCCGCTCTTTCCGGGAGCCTCCGTGCACCAGGGTTCCAGATGGCGTTTGGTGTTTTCCTCTGGTGTCTGGATGTGCACAGAGTGCTGTCTCTTCTGGTTTCCCAGGTGTGTCTGCCTCTCTGAAGGTTTAGCTCTCCCTCCCACGGGATTTGGGTGCAGAGAACTGTTTATTCGGTCTGTTTCCTTCAGGTTCCGGCGGTGTCTCAGGCGCAGGGGTTCTGCCGCTCCTGGGCCCTCCCGTACGGGAACCCAGAGGCCTTATACAGTTGCCTCTTGGGCCAGGGATGTGGGCAGGGGTGGGCAGTGTTGGTGGCCTCCTCCGCTCTGCACCTTCAGGAGTGCCCACCTGACCAGGCGGTGAGGTCTCTCTCCCACGGGGTTTGGGAGCAGAGAGCTGCTGCGGGCCGGGATCCGCGGGTTGACAGTTTTTCAAAGTAGCAATATGTCACATTTTTAATAAACTGCATTTATGATCACTTTCATTCGTTTCCATTACTCTTCAACATTATTTGTTCTTTTGAAATAGTGAATAACATGACTTATTTTATAAGCTTAATATTGAGTTATAGGTACAAAAATATTCAATTGCATATGTTAGTTTTAGAAAAGATGTACAGATGATCAATAGATTTTATTTTAATGACTATTAGCATAGTCAATTACAGATGCACTAATGTAAAGATCTCTCTTATATAGGGTACTTAAAATGTTGGCATACACTGTAGAAGAGAGTTTCAGTTGGGGGAGAACTATACGTTAAGTTATACATGTTCAGATTGTGGCTATATCACAAATCTATGTGATTTTTTGACAAGGTTTTAGTCCTTTGAGCTTTAATTCCTTCATGTGGTCAGCAGTGACGGGATTGCTCAGTGTCATAGTTTCTATTCTCATTTGTTCCCGGTGTTTACCCTGTCTGCATTTCCTAGACCCTGACATGAGTCATTGTGGCCAATAAACAGTGAGGTAAGTATTTTGCTTTGTTTTGGCCAGCTAGCGTGCATCATTTATGGCTTTACTCTACTTGGAAAAAAAGGAACAAAAATAGTTTATACTTTTCTTACAGACAAAAAGCAGTGGAATTTCAATGAAGGAGTCTAAGAGATAATTGGATATAAAGTTAGAAAAACTAGGAAAGTTCAGTGTTTGGCTGAACTAATTAAAATTATAGAGAGGCCATAGACGCAAACCAATTATTGCATCCTCACATATATGCACTTCATCTAACTACTGAACTTTAAATTAAATATACTAAAAGCATCCGGCATCTTCATATGAGGAATTTCTTGCTATATCTATTGAAATATCAGAGTTTTGCACCTTTGTTGAAGTATAAATAATAAAACATATTTTTGTGTATACAGTGACTTTTTTGATAAATACATATAGTGTCAAATGATTAATACAATATAGCAAGTCCATTATTCATGATACTTAATATTTTTAGAGTAACATCCATTAGCATCTACTCTATTAGCAATTTTATGGTATATAGCATGCTATTATAAATCATTATTATTAACTGTCTTTCTGAGTAACTCAACTGCTTACCCTGTCTAATTGAATATATAGATGGACACTTTGACCAAAATCTCTCCATTTGTAACTGCTTCCTCACCTTTACTTCTGACAATCATTGAAAAGTTCTACTATTTTAGATCTCACAGGTGAGCTTGTGTAGTATTTGTCATTCTGTGGCTAGCTTATTTCACTTAACATGATACCTTCTAGGGTTGTGCCTTTCATTACTTATGACAGTATTTCCTTTTCCTGTGAAGATGAATAGAATTTAATCATTTGTTTACATGGGTATGTGTGTGAAACACTATAAAATGCATTCAGCCACTGATGATTTCTTGGGTTGATTGGATGTTACTATGAGTAATGCTACAGTAAGGATGGGGTAAAGTGATCTTTTAATGTCTCCATTATAATAATTTAGTATAATAATTTGCTAGGTTATATGGCAACTGTATTTTTAACTTTTTGAAGAATATACACAGGGTTTTGTCATAATTGTTGTACTAATTTGCATTCCCACAAACAATGTGCAAGAATTAACTTTTCATTATGTGCTTTGTTTCTTCCTTCTGATGAAGAATAATCTAATGTGTAAAAGGCAAAAGTTCCACAATGTTGAAATATCCAAATTTTTTCTTCTATTTTGCCTTAACCTCTACTTTCCTCTGTTTATGACAGAGTACGTACTTACAATGGTCATTTGGAGAAGTAACTCAAGGCAATAAATAAAAGAAGTTTTCTAAAATTCAGAGTTAGTGTTATCTATAGAAATTGGCATCATGTCTGTGGTGTCCTTAATTATACAATAGTCAGATAATCATGGCAATCTTCTCATGATTACAGTCACTTTAGAAGCTTAGCCATTATGCAATGTGGATTTATATAAAAATCTATTGTACATCCTGAATATATATAATATAGTTAGTTAATTCAGTTTTAATTTATTTTTATATTTTTTAGTTTATTATACAAAGTAATAGGTTTCATCATTTTACTAGTCTACATGCGTGTCCTTAGATTTTTGTTCCTAGTTAACAACTTCCCCTATCTACTATCATCCTTCATTCCCTTTCTTCTTCTGGTGTTTATTGCTCATGAGACTAAAAAGGAGATCATGAAAAGGAAACACATCATAAGGGAAGAATGATGGTAGCAGAATACAATCTTTCATTATCAAGTATATCTCAATAATGCAGACATTTTGTTCTTTGATGATAAAAACAAAACAAATACAAATAACAAACAACCTAGTTAGAGGAAGGGCAGAGGAAGTCATCGCAGAATGACGAAAGGATAAGTACAAACAAAGAAAATAATGCAGGAGTCTGGTTTTAAGTGCAAAGTTCTCATCCACTTGAAACTGTGGTCTGTGTGTTCATGTTCAAATGACTTATAGAAAATTCTTCACAGCTGCAAGTATCTGAAGAAGTCACATGCCTTCATCTCTGGATTGACTGTGTCTGATTCATAGAAATAAGGTCAAAATCAGTAGCATATGCAGGATTTGTTTGCTCAGAAGACCATTCAAGTTCACATAATTTAGAAATCTGATTTGATGCACATTAGAATTAACTTCCATGCATCATTATAAAGTACATAAATGAATTTTGATGGGCTATACTTAAAGAGAAAATTGAACTTTTTTCTAATGAAATGAAATACATATATGATACTTAAATGCGTAAAAAATACATAGAAATGAGGATACCTATGAAATATACCTCTCCTAAACATATCAATTGGTTATATGATAGCAAATAGCCCTAAAACTATACACACAAGTATCTTACATCAATACCAGTTGATCAAGTTATATTGCATTGCATATATATGTATGTATATGTTTATGTATATATAACAACGTATAATATATACCAGGGAACAATATCTATATCTATATCTATATCTACACACACACACACACACACACACACACACACACACACACACATATATATATATATATATATATATATATATATATATATATATATTATATACACACAAACACCATGTAACAGCAGTTAGCAAAGAGACTGTGAATTTGAAAGAGAGCAAGGCAAGGTTATAGGAGCATTTGGAGGAAAGAAGGAGAAGGAAGATTTTATGTAGTTATATTATAATCTCAAAAAGAAAAGAAAAGAAGAAAATGTCTCCCTAAACCAAAACTGTTGCCATACAGTAGAAAGTACTGTGAGAGTAAACAATGTGTAAAAGTAGCCACTGTTCATTTCAAAAAGCCTTAAAATAATTCAGCGAGTTTTGATTTTTATAGTTGGAACTTGAAAATGTATGCATAGTTATTATTGAGTGCTGGATACTTTAAAATGTTAAAACTTAATTCATTTAGTGTCAAAAACTTCCTGGCCAGTCTCCTTTGTTCTAATTCTATAGACATGGAGGTTGAAGCACAGGTGTGCTAAGTTTCTTGGCCGAGAGATCCCAAAACTTTTAGGTGGCAAAGTAGAAATTCTGTCCAGATAGTGTGACTTTAGGCATTGCTTGTTCATAGTTTTAGCAAAGAGCATTCATCCTAATTTAGCCTTACTAATTCAAACAATGTAGAAATACATCCTCGGTCACTGAAAAGTTGAGATCATTTCTAAAATGCTATTTAAATCGCTTTTTAAGTGTCAGTAATTAAGGTAAATAAAGAAACAAGTATAATTAAGGACCTCAGGAGATTTGATTTAATGTACAGATACAAATTTGGCATTACTGAATTAAATATTTGTTTATAAAATGATATTTCATATTGCAACATGCTAGATTAAAAATAATTCCTTCTTTAAGTAAATTCTGAATAAAGCAACTAAAAGAACTTAAGGGAGGGGGAGAGAGAGAGAGAGAGAGAGAGAGAGAGAGAGAGAGAGAAAGAGGGAGAGAAAGAGAGTTTTCAGTAACTTTTGTTAATTTTTATTTTCTTTATGTTTAAGCTTATAATTCAATTATAGTTCCTCTCCCTTCTTTTTTTTCTCCAAACCGTATATACCCCTACTAGTTCTTTTACAAATTCATGGATTTTTAGTAACTGTTATTGCATGCACATATGTATATGCATACATATTGCTAAATATAATCAATTCAGTCTGTATAATGTTACTTGTATATATGATGTCTGAGCTGACCATCTGTCGCTGGACAATGAATTGATGTGCTTGTCCCTGGGAAAGAGCTCTCCTGCTCCTACCTTTACTTAATTGCCTATGGTTCATTATATAGTGTTGAAGTCTTATGGAATTTCTCCCATCTCCTTTGGCATGCCCACTGTCATGCTTGTACAGCTCACATTTGTGCAGTCAGGTTGGAGAGATTTTATGGGTATAACTTCTGAAATTAGTAGGAGACACAGTCTTACAGAAAACTAATCTTCAGGCTCTTTCAACCTTCTTAGTCCTTCTTTTCAATATTCCTTGAGCCTTAGGGATAAAATTTTTTTGTAGATGTATTCTCTGGAACTGGACCAAAGACCACACTTATCTGTGCATACTAGGACACATATTTAGATTATAATTAATGATTATACTGCTCTAGTAAAATGGTAGGTATAGGTTCTCCTGCAAGATCCAGGATTTCACTAGTAATGATTACCTGGCTAGGTTTCTAGCAGCAGATACACTTTTTTGTCTTATTCATCATGTCTTAAATATAATTAGAAAGCTGCTGGCTACCACCAAAATACATGTTTTACTACTTCACCCAAAGGGTAATCATGGTATGCTGGTTATTGATATCATTCTTATGCACCATAACTGAGTAGGACTAATGGTTGCCTCCATCCTTTGGAAGTTTTCATGACACCTTTTCATATGATTGAAGATAGTCCACAAGGAGGAGGCATTCAGGTCAGTTCCAGTTCAGGGTCCTATGCACCCTGTGTCTAAAGTACATAGTATCCTCGTCTATAAGGTCTTTTCTTCCATTTCTGAGTGGGGGAGCAACCAAGGACAACAACAATAGGCTTCATGATTTGGGCATTTCTTCAACAACCTTGGCCAACAACTCAAAAGAGGGATTCATATATCTGGTGAACTTTATTTTACTAAGTAATCTTTGGCTTTCGGAAGGAGCAATGTCAGAACAGATGAACAAAGTTCATTAAAAATATATAGATTTATTTATACACAGACTAATATAATAAGCTTTTAAAATTTTTAGGCAACTAGTTATTAGTATAATTCCCTTTGCCCATAGAGAGGAGTCACAAAAATCCCTGAAAGAATTCCAGGAAAACACAATCAAACAGGTGAAGGAATTAAAAATGGAAGCAATCAAGAAAGAACACATGGAAACAACCCTGGATATAGAAAACCAAAAGAAGAGAAAAGGAGCCATAGATACAAGCATCACCAACAGAATACAAGAGATAGAAGAGAGAATCTCAGGAGCAGAAGATTCCATAGAAATCATTGACACAACTGTCAAAGATAATGTAAAACAGAAAAAGCTACTGGTCCAAAACATACAGGAAATCCAGGACTCAATGAGAAGATCAAACCTAAGGATAATAGGTATAGAAGAGAGTGAAGCCTCCCAGCTCAAAGGACCAGTAAATATCTTCAACAAAATCATAGAAGTAAACTTCCCTAACCTAAAGAAAGTGATGACCATAAACATACAAGAAACCCACAGAACTCCAAATAGATTGGACCAGAAAAGAAACTCCTTCTGTCACATAATAGTCAAAACAGCAAATGTACAAAATAAAGAAAGAATATTAAAAGCAATAAGGGAAAAAGGCCTAGTAACATATAAAGGCAGACATATTGGAATCACACCAGACTTCTCACAAGAGACTATGAAAGCCAGAAGATCCTGGACAGATGTCATACAAACCGTAAGAGAACACAAATGCCAGCCCAGGTTACTCTATACAGCAAAACTCTCAATTAACATAGACAGAGAAATCAAGACATTCCATGACAAAACCAAATTTACAAAATATCTTTCAACAAATCCAGCCCTACAAAGGATAATAAATGGTAAAGCACAACATAAGGAGGTAAGCTACATCCTAGAAAAAGCAAGAAACTAATTGTCTTGTCAACAAAACAAAGAGAAGAAAAGCACACACACATAATCTCACATCCAAGTATGAATATAACAGGAAGCAACAATCACTATTCCTTAATATCTCTCAACATCAGTGGATTCAACGCCCCAATAAAAATACATAGATTAACAAACTGGATACTCATTGAGGACCCTGCATTCTGCTGCCTACAGGAAACACACCTCAGAGACAAAGACAGACACTACCTCAGAGTGAAAGGCTGGAAACCAATTTTACAAGCAAATGGTCTGAAAAAGCAAGCTGGAGTAGCAATTCTAATATCGAATAAAACCAATTTTCAACCAAAAGTCATCAAAAAAGATAAGGAACGATACTTCATATTCATCAAAGGAAAAATCCACCAAGATGAACTCCCAATCCTAAATATTTATGCTCCAAATAGAAAGGCATCTACATACATAAAAGAAACCTTACTAAAGCTCAAAGCACACATTGCACCTCACACAAGAATAGTAGGCGATTTCAACACCCCACTCTCATCAATGGACAGACCATGGAAACAGAAATTAAACAGAGACATAGACAGACTTAGAGAAGTCATGAACCAAATGGACTTAACAGATATTTATAGAATATTCTATCCTAAAACAAAAGGATATACCTTCTTCTCACCACCTCATGGTACTTTCTCAAAAATTGACCATATAATTGGTCATAAAACAGGCCATAATAGATACAGAAAGATAGAAATAATCCCAGGCATCCTATCAGACCACCATGGTTAAAGCTGGTCTTCAATAACAATATGGGACAAATGCCCACACATACAAGGAAATTGAACAATGCTCCACTCAATGGTAACCTGGTCAAGGAAGAAATAAAGAAAGAAATTAAAGACTTTTAGAATTTAATGAAAATGAAGGTACAACATACCCAAACTTATGGGACACAATGAAAGCTGTGCTAAGAGGAAAACTCATTCCTCTGAGTGCCTGCAGAGAGAAACAGGAGAGAGCATATAGCAGCAGCTTGACAGCATACCTAAAAGTTCTTGAACAAAAAGAAGCAAATACACCCAGGAGGAGAAGAAGGCAGGAAATAATCAAACTCAGAGCTGAAATCAACCAAGTAGAAACAAAAAGAAGTAAAGATAGAATCAACAGAACCAAAAGTTGGTCCTTTGAGAAAATCAACAAGATAGATAAACCCTTAGCCAGACTAACAAGAGGACACAGAGAATGTGTCCAAATTAGCAAAACCGGAAATGAAAAGGGAGAGATAACTACAGAATCAGAGGAAATTCAAAAAAATCATCAGATCCCACTACAAAAGCCTATATTCAACAAAACTTGAAAATCTGCAGGTATGGACAATTTCCTAGACAGATACTAGGTACCAAACTTTAATCAGGAACAAATAAACCATTTAAACAATTCCACAACTCCTAAAGAAATAGAAGCAGTCATTAAAGGTCTCCCAACCAAAAAGAGCCCAGGTCCAGATGGGTTTAGTGCAGAATTCTATCAGACGTTCATACAAAACTGAAAATTCTAACTATGCTAAATAAAGCCTTAGCATACTAGTCAACAAGTATACTTTTTGTACTTACTCAATGAGTTCAAAATTATCCCCACACAAAACTTGCACACAATAATTAAAGATGTTTTATTCACAATTACTGAAACTTGGAATGTCCAACCCAAATACCCCTCAATGGTCTAAGCAAACTATAATATATTCCCACACAATGGGATTCTTTTCAGTGATAAAAAAATATGTTCTCTCAAGCTATGCTAAGAAAATGTAAATGCACATTGCTAAGTGAAATTACCCAGCTGGAAAAAAACTGAATAGTATATTAATTCCAAGGGCATAAAAAATTTGCAAAGACAAACTATGAAGTTAGTAAAAGGGTCACTGGTTTCCAGAGGTCCTACAGTGGGCAGTATAGGATGACATATGCAGCACATGGCATGTTTGGGACAATGTAATTATTCTATGTGATAGTCTAACAATGGTTACATAATATTATTCATTTTGAGTCAATTGTAAAATTGAAACAGATTAATGTAGTATGGTGGTAATAGGGAAAAGTGCCTTTGTAGCAATCCGGGAATGGGGGGGGCTGTGTATTATTTTGATATCTGTCTTATTAGATTTTTTATTGCTATGATAAAACACAATAACCATAAGCAACTTTGGTAGGAAAGGATTTGTTTTATTTTACTGCTTGTAGTCCCATTATTCAGGGTAATCAGGACAAGAACTTGAGACAGGAACGTGAAGGCAGGAACCTACCTATACAGAAGCTACAGAGAAATGGTACTTACTGGTTTGCTCTCCAAAGCTTGTTCATTACCTTTTTATAGCATCCAGGATCACCTACTCAGTGGTAGCACCATTCACAATGAGCTGGATCCTCCTACATAAATCAGTAATTAATAAAATGCCCCACAAACTTGCCTACAGGCCAATCTGATGGAGGCATCTTCTCAATTGAAATTACATCATCTAAGATGATTCTACCTTATGTTCAGTTTAAAATCAACCACATGTTGTATGGAGTTTCTGAACTTTCTGATCAGTTTTTTAAATCTAAAATGACATGTTTTTAAATAAATATTAAGGGAAAGGTTTAAAAAGTGGGAGTATCTTTAAAGTCATGGACTTATAGGAATGGTAGAAGAAAAAACATTGACAGAATTTGAGAAATACAACGTATATAAGAAATGGGAAAATGACTCAGTATTTCCCAGAAAAAGTGAATATACAATGGTAGCAGAGAAAAAATTTGACTCAGAAGATTTCTCAAAGGCTCACTTACCAAATAGTCACTGTCAGTCGAGACATTTGAGGGCTAGAAGATTCAAAAATAAAATATTTGTAAAAAGAATACTCATATTTTTGAAGCAACCAGCCTTCTTCATTTCTAGAAACCTTTTTCATTCTGGAGAGAAGGTTACTCCCCTTCTCATGAAGCATTTTCAGGGGATCTTATAGAACAAGTGATACTAGGTATGTTTGAGAGAGATAATGAGATTGAGAACAACTGCCTTTTAATCTCACAAAAGTGTTCGCATTTAGAATAAATTACACAAGTCACACTAAACTATCAGTTAGAGAAACAGGCTGGATGAGGCTCAGGAATGCACCCAAGTGACCTGGGGAGGAATCATATGCAGGCTTGCTTTCATGGCTCTTCAATGCCTCATGCCTCAGCAGCAATCACTGTGCCTAGTAATCAGAAATAAAAAACTAATAAATATGCTTGTTAGAGATATGAATGAGAGCTGGAAACAGTAAAGGAAGACCATGTTAGGCTGTAAAGAAACATGCTCAGTAGAGAAGGAAACATATTAGATGAAAAGAGCATTGTCAAAATAAACATACTCAATAAGCAGAGAAATATAGGGTGTAGTAGTGCATAGGAGCAGACAAACAAGGATGAAGGCAGACACACACACACACACACACACACACACACACACATACCAAAAGAGTAGTATGCTAACAGAAAACTTGCAGAGGCGTCAAGGGAAGGAAATTTGTTGGAGTGAGCTGGAAAGCAATATAAGACAAGAGGAAAGGGTTTTTAAAAGAGATATTTGTCTGTATTACAGGAGATGTGCAGACAAAGAAGAATGGGTAAGGGGGCAGGGAAAGTTATGGGTTGAATGTTTCCTCCCAAAATAGGGTTGACAGAAATTGTCACTGTTTTGATTTGGAAAAGTTGGACTTTTTAAGCAGCACTGAGCCTATGAGAGCACTGAAAAGATAAGTGTCTTCACCGAGTAAATAATGTATTAGTTCAAATGGTTTTGTTATAAAAGGAAGTGCTATTTCAGTTTCTCTGTGTATATGTGTCTCTGCATCACTTTCTGTCTGTTCGTGTCTCTGTGTCTCTGTGTGTCTCTGTCTCTCTCTGCCTTTCCATCTATTCTCTCTTATTTTTACTCTCTTGTTCTCTCACATTAATTCTTATCATATCATGCTATCCATCAGATTATGACATAGGAAATAATGCATCCAAAAGATATTAGCACCTTAGCAATGGACTTTGCTGCTTCAAGAATCATGGCAAATTTGTTTCCCCTCCTCTCTATATTTATTCTTCTCTCATAAAAGATATCCTGAGCACAGCACCCAGTAGTACCCCTCACCTCCCCAGAGTCACTCCTCCCTTTCCCTTCAGAAAAGGCATGTTTTTAGGTATATCAACAGCATAACAAGTTACAAGAAGAATAGGCACATAATCTCATATCAAGGTTAGATGAGACAAACCAATGAGAGGAAAAGGGTGCCAAGTGCAGGCAAATATTCAAAGAAACACACCACTCACTCTGTTGGGAGTCCCACAACAATACCAAGCTATATATATGCAGAGGACCTCACTCATAAAGGATATCTGATTGTAGGTTCAGTTTCTGTGAGCCCCTGTGAACCCTGCTTAGTTGATTCTGTATGTCATATTCTAGTATCCTTGACTGGAGAGCTGGCTTGACCATTAAAGGTTTGTCTCACAACAAAAATGTGTTTCCTTTATGTTACTCAGTAAGCACTATTTCATTATAATATAAAACAGACATAGACAGTTACAGGAGAATGAATCTATCCATTTGTGAAGGAAGCAAAAGAAACACAAGAGACATATTGATACTGAGAGGGAAAAAGAAAATAAAAAGAAAATGAAGAGTTAAAATAGAGGACATTATGTTATTCTTTCTTATATAGTTCAATAAAAGTATATCATAGACTGTATAATTAAAGTTTGGTTTTCTATTTAAATTTTTCAGATGGTGTCTCACTATGTAGCAAAGGTTATCCTGCAATTGACAATCTGCTTATGTCTTCCTGTCATGTAGTATTATATTATAGATATGCACAGATTCACTCTGGTAAATTTCTAATAAACACAGATCCATCCAGATATAGCATGAGAAGAAGAAAATTCTACGGTGTAAAAGTTAGCACCTGAGCACACCCTCGGATCCCGGCCTGCAGCAGCTCACTGCTCCCAGACCCCGTGGGAGAGAGACCTCACCGCCTGGTCAGGTGGGCACTCCTGAGGCTGCAGAGCAGAAGAGACCACCAACACTGCCCACCCCTGCCCACATCCCTGGCCCAAGAGGAAACTGTATAAGGCCTCTGGGCTCCCATGGGGGAGGGTCCAGGAGCGGCAGGACCCCTGCCTGAGACACCGCCAGAACCTGAAGGAAACAGATCGGATAAACAGTTCTCTCCACCCAAATCCCGTGGGAGGGAGAGCTAAACCTTCAGAGAGGCAGACAAGCCTGGGAAACCAGAAGAGACTGCTCTCTGCACATACATCTCGGATGCCAGAGGAAAACACGAAAGGCCATCTGGAACCCTGATGGACTGAAGCTCCCGGGAAGGGCGGCACAGATCTTCCTGGTTGCTGCCGCCACAGAGGGACCGAGGGCAGCACCCCACCAGTGAACTTGAGCCTCAGGACCACAGGTAAGACCAACTTTTCTGCTGCAAGTGACCTGCCTGGTGAACTCAAAACACAGGCCCACAGGAATAGCTGAAAACCTGTAGAGAGGAAAAACTACACGCCAAAACGCAGAACACTCTGTCCCCATAACTGACTGAAAGAGAGGAAAACAGGTCTAAAGCACTCATGACACACAGGCTTATAGGACAGTCTAGCCACTGTCAGAAATAGCAGAACAAAGTAACACTAGAGATAATCTGATGGCGAGAGGCAAGCGCAGGAACACAAGCAACAGAAACCAAGACTACATGGGAACATCGGAGCCCAATTCTCCCACCAAAACAAACATGGAATATCCAAACACACCAGAAAAGCAAGATCTAGTTTCAAAATCATATTTGATCATGATGCTGGAGGACTTCAAGAAAGACGTGAAGAACTCCCTAAGGGAAACACCGGAAAACATTAATAAACAAGTAGAAGCCTACAGAGAGGAATGGCAAAAATCCCTGAAAGAATTCCAGGAAAACACAATCAAACAGTTGAAGGAATTAAAAATGGAAATAGAAGCAATCAAGAAAGAACACATGGAAACAACCCTGGATATAGAAAACCAAAAGAAGAGACAAGGAGCTGTAGATACAAGCTTCACCAACAGAATACAAGAGATGGAAGAGAGAATATCAGGAGCAGAAGATTCCATAGAAATCATTGACTCAACTGTCAAAGATAATGTAAAGCGGGAAAAGCTACTGGTCCAAAACATACAGAAAATCCAGGACTCAATGAGAAGATCAAACCTAAGGATAATATGTATAGAAGAGAGTGAAGACTCCCAGGTCAAAGGACCAGTAAATATCTTCAACAAAATCATAGAAGAAAACTTCCCTAACCTAAAAAAAGAGATACCCATAGACATACAAGAAGCCTACAGAACTCCAAATAGATTGGACCAGAAAAGAAAGACCTCCCGTCACATAATTGTCAAAACACCAAACGCACAAAATAAAGAAAGAATATTAAAAGCAGTAAGGGAAAAAGGTCAAGTAACATATAAAGGCAGACCTATCAGAATCACACCAGACTTCTCGCCAGAAACTATGAAGGCCAGAAGATCCTGGACTGATGTCATACAGACGCTAAGAGAACACAAATGCCAGCCCAGGTTACAGTATACAGCAAAACTCTCAATTAACATAGATGGAGAAACCAAGATATTCCATGACAAACCCAAATTTACACAATATCTTTCTACAAATCCAGCACTACAAAGGATAATAAATGGTAAAGCCCAACATAAGGAGGCAAGCTATACCCTAGAAGAAGCAAGAAACTAATAATCTTGGTAACAAAACAAAGAGAATGAAAGCACACAAACATAACCTCACATCCAAATATGAATATAACGGGAAGCAATAATCACTATTCCTTAATATCTCTCAACATCAATGGCCTCAATTCCCCAATAAAAAGAAATAAATTAACAAACTGGTTACGCAACAAGGACCCTGCACTCTGCTGCCTACAGGAAACACACCTCAGAGACAAAGACAGACACTACCTCAGAGTGAAAGGCTGGAAAACAACTTTCCAAGCAAATGGTCAGAAGAAGCAAGCTGGAGTAGCCATTCTAATATCAAATAAAATCAATTTCCAACTAAAAGTCATCAAAAAAGATAAGGAAGGACACTTCATATTCATCAAAGGAAAAATCCACCAAGATGAACTCTCAATCCTAAATATCTATGCCCCAAATACAAGGGCACCTACATACGTAAAAGAAACCTTACTAAAGCTCAAAACTCACATTGCACCTTACACAATAATAGTGGGAGATTTCAACACCCCACTCTCATCAATGGACAGATCATGGAAACAGAAATTAAACAGAGATGTAGACAGACTAAGAGAAGTCATGAGCCAAATGGACTTAACGAATATTTATAGAACATTCTATCCTAAAGCAAAAGGATATACCTTCTTCTCAGCTCCTCATGGTACTTTCTCCAAAATTGACCATATAATTGGTCAAAAAACGGGCCTCAACAGGTACAAAAAGATAGAAATAATCCCATGCATGCTATCGGACCACCACGGCCTAAAAGTGGTCTTCAATAACAATAAGGGAAGAATGCCCACATATACGTGGAAATTGAACAATGCTCTACTCAATGATAACCTGGTCAAGGAAGAAATAAAGAAAGAAATTAAAAACTTTTTAGAATTTAATGAAAATGAAGGTACAACATACCCAAACTTATGGGACACAATGAAAGCTGTGCTAAGAGGAAAACTCATAGCGCTGAGTGCCTGCAGAAAGAAACAGGAAAGAGCATATGTCAGCAGCTTGACAGCACACCTAAAAGCTCTAGAACAAAAAGAAGCAAATACACCCAGGAGGAGTAGAAGGCAGGAAATAATCAAACTCAGAGCTGAAATCAACCAAGTAGAAACAAAAAGGACCATAGAAAGAATCAACAGAACCAAAAGTTGGTTCTTTGAGAAAATCAACAAGATAGATAAACCCTTAGCCAGACTAACGAGAGGACACAGAGAGTGTGTCCAAATTAACAAAATCAGAAATGAAAAGGGAGACATAACAACAGATTCAGAGGAAAATCAAAAAATCATCAGATCTTAGTATAAAAACCTATATTCAACAAAACTTGAAAATCTTCAGGAAATGGACAATTTCCTAGACAGATACCAGGTATCGAAGTTAAATCAGGAACAGATAAACCAGTTAAACAACCCCATAACTCCTAAGGAAATAGAAGCAGTCATTAAAGGTCTCCCAACCAAAAAGAGCCCAGGTCCAGACGGGTTTAGTGCAGAATTCTATCAAACCTTCATAGAAGACCTCATACCAATATTATCCAAACTATTCCACAAAATTGAAACAGATGGAGCCCTACCGAATTCCTTCTACAAAGCCACTATTACTCTTATACCTAAACCACACAAAGACCCAACAAAGAAAGAGAACTTCAGACCAATTTCCCTTATGAATAACGACGCAAAAATACTCAATAAAATTCTGGCAAACCGAATTCAAGAGCACATCAAAACAATCATCCACCATGATCAAGTAGGCTTCATCCCAGGCATGCAGGGATGGTTTAATATAGGGAAAACCATCAACGTGATCCATCATATAAACAAACTGAAAGAAGAGAACCACATGATCATTTCATTAGATGCTGAGAAAGCATTTGACAAAATTCAACACCCCTTCATGATAAAAGTCCTGGAAAGAATAGGAATTCAAGGCCCATACCTAAACATAGTAAAAGCCATATACAGCAAACCAGTTGCTAACATTAAACTAAATGGAGAGAAACGTGAAGCAATCCCACTAAAATCAGGGACTAGACAAGGCTGCCCACTCTCTCCCTACTTATTCAATATAGTTCTTGAAGTTCTAGCCAGAGCAATCAGACAACAAAAGGAGATCAAGGGGATACAGATCGGAAAAGAAGAGGTCAAAATATCACTATTTGCAGACGACATGATAGTATATTTAAGTGATCCCAAAAGTTCCACCAGAGAACTACTAAAGCTGATAAACAACTTCAGCAAAGTGGCTGGGTATAAAATTAACTCAAATAAATCAGTTGCCTTCCTCTATACAAAAGAGAAACAAGCCGAGAAAGAAATTAGGGAAACGACACCCTTCATAATAGACCCAAATAATATAAAGTACCTCAGTGTGACTTTAACCAAGCAAGTAAAATATCTGTACAATAAGAACTTCAAGACACTGAGGAAAGAAATTGAAGAAGACCTCAGAAGATGGAAAGATCTCCCATGCTCATGGATTGGCAGGATTAATATAGTAAAAATGGCCATTTTACCAAAAGCAATATACAGATTCAATGCAATCCCCATCAAAATACCAATCCAATTCTTCAAAGAGATAGACAGAACAATTTGCAAATTCGTCTGGAATAACAAAAAACCCAGGATAGCTAAAGCTATCCTCAACAATAAAAGGACTTCAGGGGGAATCACTATCCCTGAACTCAAGCAGTATTACAGAGCAATAGTGATAAAAACTGCATGGTATTGGTACAGAGACAGACAGATAGACCAATGGAATAGAATTGAAGACCCAGAAATGAACCCACACACCTGTGGTCACTTGATTTTTGACAAAGGAGCCAAAACCATCCAATGGAAAAAAGATAGCATTTTCAGCAAATGGTGCTGGTTCAACTGGAGGGCAACATGTAGAAGAATGCAGATCGATCCATCCTTATCACCCTGTACAAAGCTTAAGTCCAAGTGGATCAAGGACCTCCACATCAAACCAGACACACTCAAACTAATAGAAGAAAAACTAGGGAAGCATCTGGAACACATGGGCACTGGAAAAAATTTCCTGAACAAAACACCAATGGCTTATGCTCTAAGATCAAGAATCGACAAATGGGATCTCATAAAACTGCAAAGCTCCTGTCAGGCAAAGGACACTGAGGTTAGGACCAAACGGCACCCAACAGATTGGGAAAAGATCTTTACCAATCCTACAACAGATAGAGGCCTCATATCCAAAATATACAAAGAACTCAAGAAGTTAGACCGCAGGGAAACAAATAACCCTATTAAAAAATGGGGTTCAGAGCTAAACAAAGAATTCACAGCTGAGGAATGCCGAATGGCTGAGAAACACCTAAAGAAATGTTCAACATCTTTAGTCATAAGGGAAATGCAAATCACAACAACCCTGAGATTTCACCTCACACCAGTGAGAATGCCTAGATCAAAAACTCAGGTGACAGCAGATGCTGGCGAGGATGTGGAGAAAGAGGAACACTCCTCCATTGTTGGTGGGATTGCAGACTGGTAAAACCATTCTGGAAATCAGTCTGGAGGTTCCTCAGAAAATTGGACATTGAACTGCCTGAGGATCCAGCTATACCTCTCTTGGGCATATACCCAAAAGATGCCTCAACATATAAAAGAGACACGTGCTCCACTATGTTCATCGCAGGCTTATTTATAATAGCCTGAAACTGGAAAGAACCCAGATCCCCTTCAACAGAGGAATGGATACAGAAAATGTGGTATATCTACACAATGGAATATTACTCAGCTATCAAAAACAACGAGTTTATGAAATTCGTAGGCAAATGGTTGGAACTGGAAAATATCATCCTGAGTGAGCTAACCCAATCACAGAAAGACATACATGGTATGCACTCATTGATAAGTGGCTATTAGCCCAAATGCTTGAATTACCCTAGATCCCTAGAACAAACGAAACTCAAGACGGATGATCAAAATGTGAATGCTTCACTCCTTCTTTAAAAGGGGAACAAGAATACCCTTGGCAGGGAAGGGAGAGGCAAAGATTAAAACAGAGACTGAAGAAACACCCATTCAGAGCCTGCCCCACATGTGGCCCATACATATACAGCCACCCAATTAGACAAGATGGATGAAGCAAAGAAGTGCAGACCGACAGGAGCCGAATATAGATCGCTCCTGAGAGACACAGCCAGAATACAGCAAATACAGAGGCGAATGCCAGCAGCAAACCACTGAACTGAGAATAGGTCCCCTATTGAAGGAATCAGAGAAAGAACTGGAAGAGCTTGAAGGTGCTCGAGACCCCAAAAGTACAACAATGCCAAGCAACCAGAGCTTCCAGGGACTAAGCCACTACCTAAAGACTATACATGGACTGACCCTGGACTCTGACCTCATAGGTAGCAATGAATATCCTAGTAAGAGCACCAGTGGAAGGGGAAGCCCTGGGTCCTGCTAAGACTGAACCCCCAGTGAACTAGACTATGGGGGGAGGGCGGCAATGGGGGGAGGGTTGGGAGGGGAACACCCGTAAGGAACGGGAGGAGGGAGGGGGATGTTTGCCCGGAAACCGGGAAAGGGAATAACACTTGAAATGTATATAAGAAATACTCAAGTTAATAAAAAAATAATTTCAACTCAAAAAAAAAAAAAAAGAACCTTTACTTCTGAAGAAATGCCTGTGTCATCCTAGTATATGCCCTTGTAAATCACATTTTTAGAGGCTTTGCATCTCATATTGTCTATGTGATTCAGCAGGGCAAGTTGCCCAGCAAAGGCAAATGCTCAGTGGCCATGGTTCTGGATGGAAAGCCTACTACTTTGGTCCTCAGCTCTTTTATCTCTTAGAGTGACTTGCTTCATCCAGTGATTTGATCTGATCTTTTTACAGCTGTCTGGCAGGCAATTGTGGAGGAAAGAATAATTTTAAATTATAGAGTCTTCAATGGAGAAATATGCTCCTAACTTTGTATTTTAACACTACTCTGTAATACCTCATATTTAATGTGCTGAAATTCTGTGACGTAGCTTTTAAAATATTTTGTATGCATGTATGTATGTATTTATATAATAAATACTTTTAAATTTTCTGTTATGTGGTGAGTTTTAAGTGATAATTTCTTTAAATTTTATTTTTTGAATATTTATTGTATTTACATTTTAAATGTTATTTGCTTCCCCCCTCTCCCATACCCCGTGCCCCCTTCTTCTAGGAGGATCCTCTCACTCCCATCCACCCACTCCCTAAATGCCCCCTAAATTAGTAAGTAATATATTTTAATGTATATTCTTGTATCCAGATATGATGGTATATGCATGTCATGTTATCATTTGGGAGGCAGAGTCAGGAGGATTACTGTAAAAGCAAAACAAACCTGTCTTATAAAATAAATTCCAGGTCATCCAATTGTTACATATGAAGATTTTGATCCCCCACCCCCCAAAAATCATGCAAAGCCAAACAAAAAGAATGAAATTAGTGTGGAACTTCCTCAAAAATTAAAAAAGTGCAGTCAAGTATAACCCAACTATATCACTCCTGGAAACAGTCAGAGAACTCTGTTCTACGCAAGAATATCTGCCTACCTGTGTATTTTGTTGCACTATTCATAATAGCAAAGAAATTGAACCAGTCAGTAAACAGAAGTATGGATCATGAAAATGTGGAATATTTACAGAATGATGCTTTACTCTCTTGTTAAAATAACCGAAATTAGCATTCTGGTTTCTGCCTGTTCCAGGAGCCGACCCGGTCCCACAGCTCTCTGTACCCAGATCCCATGGGTAGAGAGCAGGACTCTCAGAAGTACAGTCAATCCCGAGAGCTCAGGAGAGACCACACTTCTGTTCATATTCCTGGTCCAAGATGAACCTGCCTGGAGCCCTCTGGACACAGAAACCTAGAAGCAGACAGGAACAGCATACTTGCAGTTTCTGCTTGTGCCCACAGCTGAAAGCCAGTCTGCAAGAGTGTTGACACACCTGAGAGCAGAGGTAAACAACCACTTCTGCTCCAAGGGATCCATCTGGAGCCCTCAGGACACAGGAACCTAGGAGCAATCTGGGACAGGATCCTTCCGGTTTCCACCTGGACCTGGAGCTGACCCGTTCCCACAGCTCTCTGTACCCAGATCCTGTGGGGAGAGAGCTGGATTCTCAGAGGTACAGACAATCCTGAGAGCACGGGGATAACACCACTTTTGCTCAGATTCTTATACCAAGAGAATCTGCCTGGAGCCCTCTGGATACAGGATCCTAGGAGCAGTCAGAGAAAGGATGCTTCTGGTCTCTGCCTATGCCCTGAGCTGACCCTGTGAGACAGCTTTCTGTGCACAGATCCCACTGGGAGAGACCCTGTCTCCAGGAGTGCTGAAAAACAGACTTTCAGGAGGGGCAAGCCACTGTCAGAGACAGCAAGACCAGCTAACATCAGAGATAACCTGATGGTAAGAGGCAAACTCAGGAATGTAAGTAACAGAAACCAAGACTACTTGACATCATCAGCATGTAGAAGAATGCAAATTGGCCCCTTCTTCTTTCCTTGTACAAAATTCAAGTCCAGGTGGATCAAGAACCTGCACATAAAACCAGATACACTAAAACTGGATGTAGATCTCTCCTGAGAGACACAGCCAGAATGCAGCAAATACATAGGCAAATGCCAACAGCAAACCACTTAACTGAGAACGGGACCCCCGTTGAAGGAATCAGAAAAGGACTTGAAAGAGCTGAAGGGGCTTGAGACCCCATAAGAACAACAATGCCAACCAACCAGAGCTTCATGGGGCTGAGCCACTACCCAACGACTATACATGGACAGACCCTGGGCTCCAACTGCATTGGTAGCAATGAATAGCTTAGTAAGGGCACCAGTGGAAGGGGTAGCCCTTGATCCTGCCAAGGCTGGACCCCAGTGAACGGGATTCTTGGGGGGAGGGCGGTAATGTGAGGAGGATGGGGAGGGGAACACCCACATCGAAGGGGATGGGGAGGGGTTGGGGGATGTTGGCCAGGAGACCTGGAAAGGGAATAACATTTGAAATGTAAATAAGGAATACCCAATTTAATAAAGATGGAGAAAAAATGTGGAAGAAAAATAAATGCATAAAATACAAAAAAATTATTTGAAACAGTGCAACAATGAAAATTATAAAATTGATGCTACATATTTCTATAAATAGTGTTATGTGTATACCTTTTTGAATGACATTTTTTGTTCCATGTTCTCATACGTGCCACTCTTTACTCCCTTCCCATGTACTCTTAAGTGTGTGTGTGTGTGGCTGTTTGTGCACAGGTGCAGATTTCAGTAGTCTGTGTGTTTTTGCTTTATAATTCACCTCCTTTTCTATTTCTTTCACGGTTCATGCTTTGGATATGTCCCTCTTAAAACATGTGTGCATTTGCGTGTGTCTGTGTTTGAGATGTAATCTTTAATAAAATACCATGGGAAAGTTAGGCATAAGGGAAGGTAATTAGGCCATGAGAGTGAAAGGCTTAATGTCATTATTGCATAAGTGAATTTGATAAAAAGCTGGACTGGAAATTGGGGGGGTGCCTTTTGCTCCCTCATCTTTCTATGTATGTCCATTAAGAGGTTAGCATAGCATGAAGGCCTTTGCCAGGTGCTAACTTTTTTTTTATTAACTTGAGTATTTCTTATATACATTTCGAGTGTTATTCCCTTTCCCGGTATCCGGGCAAACATACCCCTCACCCCTCCCCTTCCTTATGGGTGTTCCCCTCCCAACCCTCCCCCCATTGCCGCCCTCCCCCCAACAGTCTAGTTCACTGGGGGTTCAGTCTTAGCAGGACCCAGGGCTTCCCTTTCCACTGGTGATCTTACTAGGATATTCATTGCTACCTATGAGGTCAGAGTCCAGGGTCAGTCCATGTATAGTCTTCAGGTAGTGGCTTAGTCCCTGGAAGCTCTGGTTGCTTGGCATTGATGTACATATGGGGTCTCGAGCACCTTCAAGCTCTTCCAGTTCTTTCTCTGATTCCTTCAATAGGGGACCTATTCTCAGTTCAGTGGTTTGCTGCTGGCATTCGACTCTGTATTTGTTGTATTCTGGCTGTGTCTCTCAGGAGCGATCTACATCAAGCTCCTGTCAGTCTGCACTTCTTTGCATCATCCACTTGTATAATTGGGTGTCTGGTTTGATGTGGATGTCCTTGATCCACTTGGATTTAAGCTTTGTACAGGGTGATAAGCATGGATCGATCGGCATTCTTCTACATGTTGACCTCCAGTTGAACCAGCACCATTTGCTGAAAATGCTATCTTTTTTCCATTGGATGGGTTTTGGCTCCTTTGTCAAAAATCAAGTGACCATAGGTGTGTGGGTTCATTTCTGGGTCTTCAATTCTATTCCATTGGTCTATCTGTCTGTCTCTGTACCAATACCATGCAGTTTTTATCACTATTGCTCTGTAATACTGCTTGAGTTCAGGGATAGTGATTCCCCCTGAAGTCCTTTTATTGTTGAGGATAGCTTTAGCTATCCTGGGTTTTTGTTATTCCAGATGAATTTGCAAATTGTTCTATCTAAGTCTTTGAAGAATTGAATTGGTATTTTGATGGGGATTGCATTGAATCTGTATATTGCTTTTGGTAAAATGGCCATTTTTACTATATTAATGCTGCCAATCCATGAGCATGGGAGATCTTTCCATCTTCTGAGGTCTTCTTCAATTTCTTTCCACAGTGTCTTGAAGTTCTTATTGTACAGATCTTTTACTTGCTTGGATAAAGTCACACCGAGGTACTTTATATTATTTGGGTCTATTATGAAGGGTGTCGTTTCCCTAATTTCTTTCTCGGCTTGTTTCTCTTTTGTATAGAGGAATGCAACTGATTTATTTGAGTTAATTTTATACCCAGCCACTTTGCTGAAGTTGTTTATCAGCTTTAGTAGTTCTCTGGTGGAACTTTTGGGATCACTTAAATATACTATCATGTCGTCTGCAAATAGTGATATTTTGACCACTTCTTTTCCGATCTGTATCCCCTTGATCTCCTTTTGCTGTCTGATTGCTCTGGCTAGAACTTCAAGAACTATATTGAATAAGTACGGAGAGAGTGGGCAGCCTTGTCTAGTCCCTGATTTTAGTGGGATTGCTTCAAGTTTCTCTCCATTTAGTTTAATGTTAGCAACTGGTTTGCTGTATATGGCTTTTACTATGTTTAGGTATGGGCTTTGAATTCCTATTCTTTCCAGGACTTTTATCATGAAGGGGTGTTGAATTTTGTCAAATGCTTTCTCAGCATCTAATGAAATGATCATGTGGTTCTCTTCTTTCAGTTTGTTTATATGATGGATCATGTTGATGGTTTTCCGTATATTAAACCATCCCTGGATGCCTGGGATGAAGCCTACTTAATCATGGTGGATGATTGTTTTGATGTGCTCTTGAATTCGGTTTGCCAGAATTTAATTGAGTATTTTTGCGTCGTTATTCATAAGAGAAATTGGTCTGAAGTTCTCTTTCTTTGTTGGGTCTTTGTGTGGTTTAGGTATAAGAGTAATAGTGGCTTCGTAGAAGGAATTCGGTAGGGCTCCATCTGTTTCAATTTTGTGGAATAGTTTGGATAATATTGCTATGAGGTCTTCTATGAAGGTTTGATAAAATTCTGCACTAAACCCGTCTGGACCTGGGCTCTTTTTGGTGGGGAGACCTTTAATGACTGCTTCTATTTCCTTAGGAATTATGGGGTTGTTTAACTGGTTTATCTGTTCCTAATTTAACTTCGATACCTGGTATCTGTCTAGGAAATTGTCCATTTCCTGCAGATTTTCAAGTTTTGTTGAATATAGGTTTTTATAGTAAGATCTGATGATTTTTTGAATTTCCTCTGAATCTGTAGTTATGTCTCCCTTTTCATTTCTGATTTTGTTAATTTGGACGCACTCTCTGTGTCCTCTCGTTAGTCTGGCTAAGGGTTTATCTATCTTGTTGATTTTCTCAAAGAACCAACTTTTGTTTCTGTTGATTCTTTCTATGGTCCTTTTTGTTTCTACTTGGTTGATTTCAGCTCTGAGTTTCATTATTTCCTGCCTTCTACTCCTCCTGGGTGTATTTGCTTCTTTTTGTTCTAGAGCTTTTAGGTGTGCTGTCAAGCTGCTGACATATGCTCTTTCCTGTTTCTTTCTGCAGGCACTCAGCGCTATGAGTTTTCCTCTTAGCACAGCTTTCATTGTGTCCCATAAGTTTGGGTATGTTGTACCTTCATTTTCATTAAATTCTAAAAAGTTTTTAATTTCTTTCTTTATTTCTTCCTTGACCAGGTTATCATTGAGTAGAGCATTGTTCAATTTCCACGTATATGTGGGCATTCTTCCCTTATTGTTATTGAAGACCACTTTTAGGCCGTGGTGGTCCGATAGCACGCATGGGATTATTTCTATCTTTCTGTACCTGTTGAGGCCCGTTTTTTGACCAATTATATGGTCAATTTTGGAGAAAGTACCATGAGGAGCTGAGAAGAAGGTATATCCTTTTGCTTTAGGATAGAATGTTCTATAAATATTCGTTAAGTCCATTTGGCTCATGACTTCTCAGTCTGTCTACATCTCTGTTTAATTTCTCTTTCCATGATCTGTCCATTGATGAGAGTGGGGTGTTGAAATCTCCCACTATTATTGTGTGAGGTGCAATGTGTGTTTTGAGCTTTAGTAAGGTTTCTTTTACGTATGTAGGTGCCCTTGTATTTGGGGCATAGATATTTAGGATTGAGAGTTCATCTTGGTGGACTTTTCCTTTGATGAATATGAAGTGTCCTTCCTTATCTTTTTTGATGACTTTTAGTTGGAAATTGATTTTATTTGATATTAGAATGGCTACTCCAGCTTGCTTCTTCTGACCATTTGCTTGGAAAGTTGTTTTCCAGCCTTTCACTCTGAGGTAGTGTCTGTCTTTGTCTCTGAGGTGTGTTTCCTGTAGGCAGCAGAATGCAGGGTCCTTGTTGCGTATCCAGTTTGTTAATTTATTTCTTTTTATTGGGGAATTGAGGCCATTGATGTTGAGAGATATTAAGGAATAGTGATTATTGCTTCCCGTTATATTCATATTTGGATGTGAGGTTATGTTTGTGTGCTTTCATTCTCTTTGTTTTGTTGCCAAGATTATTAGTTTCTTGCTTCTTCTAGGGTATAGCTTGCCTCCTTATGTTGGGCTTTACCATTTATTATCCTTTGTAGTGCTGGATTTGTAGAAAGATATTGTGTAAATTTGGGTTTGTCATGGAATATCTTGGTTTCTCCATCTATGTTAATTGAGAGTTTTGCTGTATACTGTAACCTGGGCTGGCATTTGTGTTCTCTTAGGGTCTGTATGACATCAGTCCAGGATCTTCTGACCTTCATAGTTTCTGGCGAGAAGTCTGGTGTGATTCTGATAGGTCTGCCTTTATATGTTACTTGACCTTTTTCCCTTACTGCTTTTAATATTCTTTCTTTATTTTGTGCGTTTGGTGTTTTGACAATTATGTGACGGGAGGTGTTTCTTTTCTGGTCCAATCTATTTGGAGTTCTGTAGGCTTCTTGTATGTCTATGGGTATCTCTTTTTTTAGGTTAGGGAAGTTTTCTTCTATGATTTTGTTGAAGATATTTACTGGTCCTTTGACCTGGGAGTCTTCACTCTCTTCTATGCCTATTATCCTTAGGTTTGATCTTCTCATTGAGTCCTGGATTTCCTGAATGTTTTGGACCAGTAGCTTTTTCCGATTTACATTATCTTTGACAGTTGAGTCAATGATTTCTATGGAATCTTCTGCTCCTGAGATTCTCTCTTCCATCTCTTGTATTCTGTTGGTGAAGCTTGTATCTACAGCTCCTTGTCTCTTCTTTTGGTTTTCTATATCCAGGGTTGTTTCCATGTGTTCTTTCTTGATTGCTTCTATTTCCATTTTTAATTCCTTCAACTGTTTGATTGTGTTTTCCTGGAATTCTTTCAGGGATTTTTGCCATTCCTCTCTGTAGGCTTCTACTTGTTTATTAATGTTTTCCTGTGTTTCCCTTAGGGAGTTCTTCACATCTTTCTTGAAGTCCTCCAGCATCATGATCAAATATGATTTTGAAACTAGATCTTGCTTTTCTGGTGTGTTTGGATATTCCATGTTTGTTTTGGTGGGAGAATTGGGCTCCGATGTTGCCATGTAGTCTTGGTTCCTGTTGCTTGTGTTCCTGCGCTTGCCTCTTGCCATCAGATTATTTCTAGTGTTACTTTGTTCTGCTATTTCTGACAGTGGCTAGACTGTCCTATAAGCCTGTGTGTCAGGAGTGCTGTAGACCTGTTTTCCTCTCTTTCAGTCAGTTATGGGGACAGAGTGTTCTGCTTTCGGGCGTGTAGTTTTTCCTCTCTACAGGTCTTCAGCTGTTCCTCTGGGCCTGTGTCTTGAGTTCACCAGGCAGCTTTCTTGCAGCAGAAAATTTGGTCTTACCTGTGGTCCCGAGGCTCAAGTTCGCTCGTGGGGTGCTGCCCACGGGCTCTCTGCAGCGGCAGCAACCAGGAAGACCTGTGCCGCCCCTTCCGGGAGCTTCAGTGCACCAGGGTTCCAGATGGTCTTTGGCTTTTTCCTCTGGCGTCCGAGATGTGTGTGCAGAGAGCAGTCTCTTCTGGTTTCCCTGGGTTGTCTGCCTCTCTGAAGGTTTAGCTCTCCCTCCCATGGGATTTGGGTGCAGAGAACTGTTTATCAGGTCTGTTTCCTTCCGGTTCCCGTGGTGTCTCAGGCAGGGGTCCTGCCGCTCCTGGGCCCTCCCCCACGGGAGCCCAGAGGCCTTATACAGTTTCCTCTTGGGCCAGGGATGTGGGCAGGGGTGAGCAGTGTTGGTGGTCTCTTCCACTCTGCAGCCTCAGGAGTGCCCACCTGACCAGGCGGTTGGGTGTCTCTCTCACGGGGTCTGGGAGCAGAGAGCTGCTGCGGGCTGGGATCCGCGGGTGTGTCAGAAGTAAAGGTTCTTATTTGGATTTCGATCTGTAGTTCTCAGAATTCTTCCTACAGAGACATTACAAATGATGAACTTTGATTTTTCCCAAAGTTGAGGCACTACTTTTATGATGGTTGGTGCCAAAACAAACAGGCATGTATTCATAGAATCATTTTATCTTTAATGCATTTTAAATTAAAATAGAATGACATCACTCTCACCCTTTCTTTTATTCCTTCCAGCCCCGCCCATGCTTGCTCACTCTCAAACTGATCACTTTAGTTCTTTGATTATTATATACACAAAGGTATACATACAACCTGTTGAGTCTATTCTTCTTTTTGTGTGAAATCATAGACCTCCAAAAATCTGCTACTATATTCCTGCTAATTTGTTATATTAGCATAATTCCTTTATGCATTCTAAATTGTATTCCTACACTGTAGCTACCACCCCTCATCAAAGAAGCTTATGGCAAATGGAAGTCACTGCAGAAAACCATTCTTGGATACATCCACACAACAGTGTAGCATCCGGTGCCCAAGCCCAATGGAGAAACCTTTATCATAGTTCCTGCATCTTTTTCTCAGGGAATATTGAAGAATTTGTGGAGAAAATGTTGGAAGTACCAGGATATCACAGTAACTTTCATAAAAAAAAATTCACCTCCTTTATAAGAACATCAAATTTTTCCAAAATCAACAGTAATTGTATTTGGAATTTCCATGTTATTGTATACAAAGCTAACCATCATTTTAAGCATCTATATTTACTTTTTCAGAATGCATTTTGGTTTGCAGAGACTTTATAAATTAATAAGTACCAGTCATCTTAAAATATTTTAAGTGTAGACAATTAATGCTTCTTAATGAGACCCTGCTTGCTTGTCTTCTTTCTCCTGGTTGTACGCTATGGTACTATGACTTCTCAACTTTGGCAGTGATTAGGTCTATATACCGCAAGGCCTGTCTGAACAGTGTTATTTATACTTTTACTGGAAAACTCTTCCAATACTGCTTAGAGACTTACCTTCATTTTCATTCTAAATATGAATATTTAAGACTAGTTCCAAAAAAAAAATCCTCAAAACCAAATGAACGGACTAAGTTCTCTCTGTCTCTGTCTATTTCTATCTTTTCTGTCTCTGTCTCTGTCTCTCTCTGTCTCTCTCTCTGTCTCTCTGTCTCTCTGTCTCTGTGTGTGTGTGTGTGTGTGTGTGCATGTGTGCATGCTCATTCACAGAAGATTCAAAACCCTTTTAGCCATACCTTTGTCCAGCACTATATCTGAGTTGCTCTGAAAACTAAAGCAGAAAGATCCTAAATTGATATCCTGCTTGGGCTATAGAGTAAAACCAAACATTGGCTGAGCATCTTGGGCTTAAACACAAATACACACATGAAAGTGTATATTTTTGTGTGTATAAATGTTATTTATTTTTAATGTCTTTATAAATATGTAAGACAAGAAGAGAAAACATCCTGTAGATTAGGTCATTGACCAGCATTATGTGAACATGGTTTCACTTTTAGAGTTTTCATTAATATAAAACCACAAGTTTCATCATTATCGGGATGGATTACCAAGTAAAGTTGCTTGCTGTCAACCCTGCAGACCTTAGCATGATCCTCAGAACTGCAGTGGTAGAAGAGAAATCCAACTCTTGGAAGTTGCCTTCTGAATGTCACACATATGCCATCGTACATATATGTCCCTACATAAACTAATAAAATTGAAATTTAAAAATGTAAATTCTCATTTATTCTGAGGCTTATTTAAATTATTTCTCTTACTTGTAATAGAGTCCTCACTACTGTACACCTTACGTTACACTGAATGCAGAACTCATATATGGCACGTATTATGAACAAAATGCTATCCAAGATACACAGAGCAGAGATTCTATGCTCAATTAGCTTATGGTTAATATAAATCTTCTAAAAAGGATCTAATGCAAACTGTATAAAAACCTGCTTTATGACATGTGATTTCATCTTGCAGTGTCAATTTGGAAGACCCCCTAAGATAAAATGTGCAATTCTAGTAATTAAGAAAAGCTTTATTACTGAAACACTGTATCTGGTACTGAAAGATAAGATTGTGTCTGCATGCATCAAAAGTGTCTGAAAAATGATGTACCCAATTGCTCAACTAGACATTTTGTGTTCATGATGATAGTTTGATATGTTTAAAAACTGAATTATCTGCTCCACTTGGAATAACTATACAGTCCTGACAATAATTCCTCTCTGTAACTAAAAAAATGACTACAAGACATATGAAATGTCTTTCCCTCTAGAGACACACTGTTGTCCTACCAATATTACTACTTCTAGAATTTGAATTGTTAACTCGCAAATATATTCATGTATCACTAATATGGTTCTCCATTGCTATCATTTTCATACTCTATATGAAATATTTTATTGAAATTTGAAAAAGTTGATGTTTTGCATGCTTGTTCTTTTTACTCAGAAGATTAATACGAGACTTCTGAAGCTCTGTATAGTCACTGATTCTTCCATTTCTATGATCTATGCATAGCATATATGCATAAGATTACTGTAGTCATATCACATGCCATACATAATTGACAATTCATGCACTTGGAAAGTTCTTAAAAATCTCATCAGTTTTATCTCATGGGAAGACTAAGAAAACATATTGACAAGTAGAAAAGACTGGATGACTTTTCAACTAAAAATTCTACTAGAAAAAAAAAATAGAAACTAAGTGCTTCCTCAAATTTTCCAAATGAGACTTCACTTCTATTCACACTGTTTTAAATTGCTCCATTCCTAAAACTCTCTGATATTTGTATTTAGATATATTTTAACTTAAAATGAAGAATGTGTGATAAAAGAAGTTGTTACAATCAAACACAACATTAACATTTTATAAGTGAACAAAGAAGAATAATATTCAAAACATTTGTGCAATTCAAGCCCCCTATTTAAGTATAGAAATACTAAAAGCTTGCTTTTATGGATCATGATTAAGGGATCAAAAGCTCCTTCATATCAGTAATTCCAGGTTCATATGATTTAACATACATAGAAAATAAAGAGCAGGGATGATGCTGTTCTGCCATGTTAACAACAGACACAATCTAAAATAGCAAAAGTTACAAATATGCACAACCATGCTTTTATCCATTCGGTCAGATACTTAGCATTCATGGCAAGATTATGATGTTTCAGACACTGGTAGTTAAATGGGATATCCTTGTCTTTAAGACCTTCAGACTGCTTTAGAAATTGTGGCAATCAAAGATGTACAACATGCTGTAATAAATGTTGTAATCTGCATACTTTGGAAGAAATGGCAGAGAATTTCTCTCTTTTCTTTCACTGTTATATAACTTGAAATTAAAAAATGTATTGAATCTCACAGATCAGACCCTTATGAAAAGAAAATGCATTCTTTGTATGAACACAGGGTCCTAGAATGGTAGAGCTGGAAAGGACACTAGAGAGGATTATTCTAATTTTCTCATTTGATAGATTAAGAGACTAAAATCTACAGTGGCTATGAGGTTTTCCTAAAATAATAAAACTGGAAAATTGCAAAGTCTAAAGTTTTCTTAATGCCATAAATAAAATTTCCAAGCCATCTCAGAGGATTTCTAAGAGAAGAAAAGAAAGTATGCAATAACTGGATTTAGTATGAAATGATAGATTTTTTCATTAGTTTTAGTTTTCAAAATGCCAAGCCAAAGCACTGATTATACAACAAAAATACTTATATAAATAATTTCAGGCAATTAAGTATGTGAATTTATTTTCTTTTTTTTATTAACTTGAGTATTTCCTATATACATTTCAAGTGTTATTCCCTTTCCCGGTTTCCGGGCAAACATCCTCCTCCCCCCCCCCTTCCTTATGGGTGTTCCCTTCCCAACCCTCCCCCCATTGCCGCCCTCCCCCCATAGTCTAGTTCACTGGAGGTTCAGTCTTAGCAGGACCCAGGGCTTCCCCTTCCACTGGTGCTCTTACTAGGATATTCATTGCTACCTATGGGGTCAGAGTCCAGGGTCAGTCCATGTATAGTATTTAGGTAGTGGCTTAGTCCTTGGAAGCTCTGGTTGCTTGACATTGTTGTACTTTTGGGGTCTCGAGCCCCTTCAAGCTCTTACAGTTCTTTCTCTGATTCCTTCAACGGGGGACCTATTCTCAGTTCAGTGGTTTGCTGCTGGCATTCGCCTCTGTATTTGCTGTATTCTGGCTGTGTCTATAAGGAGCGATCTACATCCGGCTCCTGTCGGTCTGCACTTCTTTGCTTCATCCATCTTGTCTAATTGGGTGGCTGTATATGTATGGGCCACATGTGGGGCAGGCTCAGAATGGGTGTTCCTTCAGACTCTGTTTTAATCTTTGACTCTCCCTTCCCTGCCAAGGGTATTCTTTTTCCTCATTTAAAGAAGTAGTGAAGCATTCACATTTTGATCATCCCTCTTGAGTTTCCTTTGTTCTAGGGATCTAGGGTAATTCAAGCATTTGGGCTAAAAGCCACTTATCAATGAGTGCATACCATGTATGTCTTTCTGTGATTGGGTTAGTTCACTCAGGATGATATTTTCCAGTTCCAACCATTTGCCTACGAATTTCATAAACTCGTTGTTTTTGATAGCTGAGTAATATTCCATTGTGTAGATGTACCACATTTTCTGTATCCATTCCTCTGTTGAAGGGCATCTGGGTTCTTTCCAGTTTCTGGCTATTATAAATAAGGCTGCGATGAACATAGTGGAGCACGTGTCTCTTTTATATGTTGAGGCATCTTTGGGTATATGCCCAAGAGAGGTATAGCTGGATCCTCAGGCAGTTCAATGTCCAATTTTCTGAGGAACCTCCAGACTGATATCCAGAATGGTTTTACCAGTCTGCAATCCCACCTACAATGGAGGATTGTTCCTCTTTCTCCACATCCTCGCCAGCATCTGCTGTCAACTGAGTTTTGATCTTAGCCATTCTCACTGGTGTGAGATGAAATCTCAGGGTTCTTTTGATTTGCATTTCCCTTATGACTAAAGATGTTGAACATTTCTTTAGGTGTTTCTCAGCCATTCGGCATTCCTCAGCTGTGAATTCTTTGTTTAGCTCTGAACCCCATTTTTTAATAGGGTTATTTGTTTCCCTGCGGTCTAACTTCTTGAGTTCTTTGTATATTTTGGATATAAGGCCTCTATCTGTTGTAGGATTGGTAAAGATCTTTTCCCAATCTGTTGGTTGCCGTTTGGTCTTAACCACAGTGTCCTTTGCCTTACAGAAGCTTTGCAGTTTTATGAGATCCCATTTGTCGATTCTTGATCTTAGAGCATAAGCCATTGGTGTTTTGTTCAGGAAATTTTTTGCAGTGACCATGTGTTCCAGATGCTTCCCTAGTTTTTCTTCTATTAGTTTGAGTGTGTCTGGTTTGATGTGGAGGTCCTTGATCCAGTTGGACTTAAGCTTTGTACAGGGTGATAAGGATGGATCGATCTGCATTCTTCTACATCTTGCCCTCCAGTTGAACCAGCACCATTTGCTGAAAATGCTATCTTTTTTCCATTGGATGGTTTTGGCTCCTTTGTCAAAATCAAGTGACCATAGGTGTGTGGGTTCATTTCTGGGTCTTCAATTCTATTCCATTGGTCTATCTGTCTGTCTCTGTACCAATACCATGCAGGTTTTATCACTATTGCTCTGTAATACTGCTTGAGTTCAGGGATAGTGATTCCCCCTGAAGTCCTTTTATTGTTGAGGATAGCTTTAGCTATCCTGGGTTTTTTGTTATTCCAGATGAATTTGCAAATTGTTCTGTCTAACTCTTTGAAGAATTGGATTGGTATTTTGATGGGGATTGCATTGAATCTGTATATTGCTTTTGGTAAAATGGCCATTTTTACTATATTAATCCTGCCAATCCATGAGCATGGGAGATCTTTCCATCTTCTGAGGTCTTCTTCAATTTCTTTCCTCAGTGTCTTGAAGTTCTTATTGTACAGATATTTTACTTGCTTGGTTAAAGTCACACCGAGGTACTTTATATTATTTGGGTCTATTATGAAGGGTGTCGTTTCTCTAATTTCTTTCTCGGCTTGTTTCTCTTTTGTATAGAGGAAGGCAACTGATTTATTTGAGTTAATTTTATACCCAGCCACTTTGCTGAAGTTGTTTATCAGCTTTAGTAGTTCTCTGGTGGAACTTTTGGGATCACTTAAATATACTATCATGTCATCTGCAAATAGTGATATTTTGACTTCTTCTTTTCCGATCTGTATCCCCTTGATCTCCTTTTGCTGTCTGATTGCTCTGGCTAGAACTTCAAGAACTATATTGAATAAGTAGGGAGAGAGTGGGCAGCCTTGTCTAGTCCCTGATTTTAGTGGGATTGCTTCAAGTTTCTCTCCATTTAGTTTAATGTTAGCAACTGGTTTGCTGTATATGGCTTTTACTATGTTTAGGTATGGGCCTTGAATTCCTATTCTTTCCAGGACTTTTATCATGAAGGGGTGTTGAATTTTGTCAAATGCTTTCTCAGCATCTAATGAAATGATCATGTGGTTCTGTTCTTTCAGTTTGTTTATATAATGGATCATGTTGATGGTTTTCCTTATATTAAACCATCCCTGCATGCCTGGGATGAAGCCTACTTGATCATGGTGGATGATTGTTTTGATGTGCTCTTGAATTCGGTTTGCCAGAATTTTATTGAGTATTTTTGCGTCGATATTCATAAGGGAAATTGGTCTGAAGTTCTCTTTCTTTGTTGTGTCTTTGTGTGGTTTAGGTATAAGAGTAATTGTGGCTTCGTAGAAGGAATTCGGTAGGGCTCCATCTGTTTCAATTTTGTGGAATAGTTTGGATAATATTGGTATGAGGTCTTCTATGAAGGTTTGATAGAATTCTGCACTAAACCCGTCTGGACCTGGGCTCTTTTTGGTTGGGAGACCTTTAATGACTGCTTCTATTTCCTTAGGAGTTATGGGGTTGTTTAACTGGTTTATCTGTTCCTGATTTAACTTCGATACCTGGTATCTGTCTAGGAAATTGTCCATTTCCTGCAGATTTTCAAGTTTTGTTGAATATAGGTTTTTATAGTAAGATCTGATGATTTTTTGAATTTCCTCTGAATCTGTTGTTATGCCTCCCTTTTCATTTCTGATTTTGTTAATTTGGACGCACTCTCTGTGTCCTCTCGTTAGTCTGGCTAAGGGTTTATCTATCTTGTTGATTTTCTCAAAGAACCAACTTTTGTTTCTGTTGATTCTTTCTATGGTCCTTTTTGTTTCTACTTGGTTGATTTCAGCTCTGAGTTTCATTATTTCCTGCCTTCTACTCCTCCTGGGTGTATTTGCTTCTTTTTGTTCTAGAGCTTTTAGGTGTGCTGTCAAGCTGCTGACATATGCTCTTTCCTGTTTCTTTCTGCAGGCACTCAGCGCTATGAGTTTTCCTCTTAGCACAGCTTTCATTGTGTCCCAATAGTTTGGGTATGTTGTACCTTCATTTTCATTAAATTCTAAAAAGTTTTTAATTTCTTTCTTTATTTCTTCCTTGACCAGGTTATCATTGAGTAGAGCATTGTTCAATTTCCACGTATATGTGGGCATTCTTCCCTTATTGTTATTGAAGACCACTTTTAGGCCGTGGTGGTCCGATAGCACGCATGGGATTATTTCTATCTTTCTGTACCTGTTGAGGCCCGTTTTTTGACCAATTATATGGTCAGTTTTGGAGAAAGTACCATGAGGAGCTGAGAAGAAGGTATATCCTTTTGCTTTAGGATAGAATGTTCTATAAATATCCGTTAAGTCTATTTGGCTCATGACTTCTCTTAATCTGTCGACATCACTGTTTAATTTCTGTTTCCATGATCTGTCCATTGATGAGAGTGGGGTGTTGAAATCTCCCACTATTATTGTGTGAGGTGCAATGTGTGTTTTGAGCTTTAGTAAATTTTCTTTTACACATGTAGGTGCCATTGTATTTGGGGCATAGATATTTAGGATTGAGAGTTCATCTTGGTGGATTTTTCCTTTGATGAATATGAAGTGTCCTTCCTTATCTTTTTTGATGACTTTTAGTTGGAAATTGATTTTATTTGATATTAGAATGGCTACTCCATCTTGCTTCTTCTGACCATTTGCTTGGAAAGTTGTTTTCCAGCCTTTCACTCTGAGGTAGTGTCTGTCTTTGTCTCTGAGGTGTGTTCCCTGTAGGCAGCAGAATGCAGGGTCCTCGTTGCGTATCCAGTTTGTTAATCTATGTCTTTTTATTGGGGAGTTGAGGCCATTGATATTGAGAGATATTAAGGAATAGTGATTATTGCTTCCCGTTATATTCATATTTGGATGTGAGGTTATGTTTGTGTGCTTTCATTCTCTTTGTTTTGTTGCCAAGATTATTAGTTTCTTGCTTCTTCTAGGGTATAGCTTGCCTCCTTATGTTGGGCTTTACCATTTATTATCCTTTGTAGTGCTGGATTTGTAGAAAGATATTGTGTAAATTTGGTTTTGTCATGGAATATCTTGGTTTCTCCATCAATGTTAATTGAGAGTTTTGCTGGATACAGTAACCTGGGCTGGCATTTGTGTTCTCTTAGGGTCTGTATGACATCAGTCCAGGATCTTCTGGCCTTCATAGTTTCTGGCGAGAAGTCTGGTGTGATTCTGATAGGTCTCCCTTTATATGTTACTTGCCCTTTTTCCCTTACTGCTTTTAATATTCTTTCTTTATTTTGTGCGTTTTGTGTTTTGACAATTATGTGACGGGAGGTGTTTCTTTTCTGGTCCAATCTATTTGGAGTTCTGTAGGCTTCTTGTATGTCTATGGGTATCTCTTTTTTTAGGTTAGGGAAGTTTTCTTCTATGATTTTGTTGAAGATATTTACTGGTCCTTTGAGCTGGGAGTCTTCACTCTCTTCTATACCTATTATCCTTAGGTTTGATCTTCTCATTTAGTCCTGGATTTCCTGTATGTTTTGGACCAGTAGCTTTTTCCGATTTACATTATCTTTGACAGTTGAGTCAATGATTTCTATGGAATCTTCTGCTCCTGAGATTCTCTCTTCCATCTCTTGTATTCTGTTGGTGAAGCTTGTATCTACAGCTCCTTGTCTCTTCTTTTGGTTTTCTATATCCAGAGTTGTTTCCATGTGTTCTTTCTTGATTGCTTCTATTTCCATTTTTAATTCCTTCAACTGTTTGATTGTGTTTTCCTGGAATTCTTTCAGGGATTTTTGTGTCTCCTCTCTATGGGCTTCTACTTGTTTATTTATGTTTTCCTGGAATTCTTTCAGGGATTTTTGTGTCTCCTCTCTATGGGCTTCTACTTGTTTATTTATGTTTTCCTGGACTTCTTACAGCGATTTTTGCGATTCTTTCAGGCATTTTTTCGATTCCTCTCTGTAGGCTTCTACTTGTTCTCTAAGGGAGTTCTTCACGTCTTTCTTGAAGTCCTCCAGCATCATGATCAAAAATGATTTTGAAACTAGATCTTGCTTTTCTGGTGTGTTTGGATATTCCATGTTTGTTTTGATGGGAGAATTGGGCTCCGATGGTGCCATGTGGTCTTGGTTTCTGTTGCTTGGGTTCCTGCGCTTGCCTCTCGCCATCAGATTATCTCTAGTGTTACTTTGTTCTGCTATTTCTGACAGTGGCTAGACTGTCCTATAAGCCTGTGTGTCAGGAGTGCTGTAGACCTGTTTTCCTCTCTTTCAGTCAGTTATGGGGACAGAGTGTTCTGCTTTCGGGAGTGAAGTTTTTCCTCTCTACAGGTCTTCAGCTGTTCCTGTGGGCCTGTGTCTTGAGTTCACCAGGCAGCTTTCTTGCAGCAGAAAATTTGGTCTTACCTGTGGTCCCGAGGCTCAAGTTTGCTCGTGGGGTGCTGCTCACGGGCTCTCTGCTCGGCAGCAACCAGGAAGACCTGTGCCGCCCCTTCTGGGAGCTTCAGTGCACCAGGGTTCCAGATGGTCTTTGGCTTTTTCCTCTGGCGTCCGAGATGTGTGTGCAGAGGGCCGTCTCTTCTGGTTTCCCAGGCTTGTCTGCCTCTCTGAAGGTTCAGCTCTCCCTCCCACGGGATTTGGGTGCAGAGAACTGTTTATCAGGTCTGTTTCCTTCAGGTTCTGGTGGTGTCTCAGGCAGGGGTCCTGCCGCTCCTGGGCCCTCCCCCACGGGAGCCCAGAGGCCTTATACAGTTTCCTCTTGGGCCAGGGATGTGGGCAGGGGTGAGCAGTGTTGGTGGTCTCTTCCGCTCTGCAGCCTCAGGAGTGCCCACCTGACCAGGTGGTTGGGTCTCTCTCTCACAGTGTCTGGGGGCAGAGAGCTGCTGCGGGCCGGTATCCGCGGGTGTGGGACTTCCGGTAAACACAGAAAGTGCCCGGTCCTAGAGGAATTCTGCTTCCCTATGTCCCAAGCTCACCAGGCAGCTTTCTTGCAGCAGAAAAGTTGGTCTTACCTGTGGTCCCGGGGCTCAAGTTCGCTCGTGGGGTGCTGCTCACGGGCTCTCTGCAGCGGCAGCAACCAGGAAGACCTGTGCCGCCCCTTCCGGGAGCTTCAGTGCACCAGGGTTCCAGATGGTCTTTGGCTTTTTCCTCTGGCGTCCGAGATGCGTGTGCAGAGAGCAGTCTCTTCTGGTTTCCCAGGCTTGTCTGCCTCTCTGAAGGTTCAGCTCTCCCTCCCACGGGATTTGGGTGCAGAGAACTGTTTATCCGGTCTGTTTCCTTCAGGTTCTGGTGGTGTCTCAGGCAGGGGTCCTGCCGCTCCTGGGCCCTCCCCCACGGGAGCCCAGAGGCCTTATACAGTTTCCTCTTGGGCCAGGGATTTGGGCAGGGGTGAGCAGTGTTGGTGGTCTCTTCCGCTCTGCAGCCTCAGGAGTGCCCACCTGACCAGGCGGTTGGGTCTCTCTCTCACCGAATTTATTTTCTATTGGTATGTGGTTTGCTATTTTATCAAAAAGAGGACATCTGCACTAACTGTCACATTTTATTACTTTCCCATGAAATGACATAGTCTTAATATTATGTAATTAACTATTTTTCATCAGGTAAAGTGAAAATTATTAAGTGTTCACAACTGTGTATATTATATGTGTGTATATGTGCATGTTTACATGTTTGTAGATATATGTATAGATGTGTGGAACTCAGAGGTTGGTGTTAAATGTCTTCTTCAATTTCTCTCCAACTTATTTATCTTTCAGTTGAACCCAGATCTTTCCAATCCAGCTGTTGCAATAGCAAACTTTCCCCAGGGTCAGTTGTCTCAACTTCCCAAGCACTGTGATTACAAGTGCACTTCCAATTATCCAACAAGCTTTGAAGGTGGTTCAGGGGGATCTAAGGATGTAAACTCTGTTCCTTTCTTTTATGGAAAAAGCTTTTTCTACTGAGCCCTCTTCTTAGCCAGCAGCACATTATTTCAGACATCACTGCTGGCACCTGTAAATGAACAGACAAAGTACTACCAGTAATGAAATGTTTCTACACTCAGTGCAGGAAACAGACAATGGAGACACTTCAGTGCATAAAAATACAATATTCCCAGCTCATGGCCATTTTTAGCCTACCCTTAAGGGTTTTAATACAGATGAGCTTTATTTCATAAACACAGTTCCTTATGCGTTATTATCTAATATTATGGTTCCTTCCAACAATGCCTTGAATCTTAATGGGGAACTCTTGAGGAAAAAGCTATGTCACATTCCTTTTAGAAATTTCCCAAACTAATGTAGTGTGTCAGTCTTCCTGACTTTTTGGACTGAATTACATTCATAATACCTTTCTTCTAGCTCACGATGCTATTTCTGGTACAATGGTTCTGCCTACATGAGTAAAATTTTATTACACTCTTATCCTTCACCGTTGGCTCTACCTTGCCAGTCAAGTTTAATCGTGCCAGATGTTGTTTTTGCAAAGCACAATCCTTCTGCACAGATAATAGCCCAGCTGACCAATTCTTCCACTCAAACAGTCACCCTCCCTCAGAAAAGTGCTTTCTACTTTCAGGGATAATTTCTGACAAGCACGCGAAGCAACCGGTTTTCAGTCAATTTGTGGATACTTATTTTACTAAAAGGATTTGAAGTTCGTACTGCAAATAATGATGTTAGCAAAGAGTGTTCTTCATTAACAAATTTGCCTTGTTATATCTACCTTCAATTATGTAATCACCATATAATAATATTTAATATAAAATATAGTCATATAAGGCAATGAAATAGATTTTCTTTTCGACAATTGTGAAATCAGTTGTTTCTGTATCAGCTGCCTTTATGCTGTTTACTTTGCTTTTTTTCAAGGAGAGGAAAGAAACCTACTGCTTACTCCTCCAATCACTCATCTTCCCTTATTGGAGTATGCACTCAAGAAGTAAACCTGTTTCCACATATCCTTCTGCTCTTTCTTCTATGTCTCCTCATCAGTATATAAATGCATTCCTTTCTCAAAAATGCATAGCAAAACATGTCCTTTGTTCAAAGAAAAAATCTCTAGTAACTTCATCCATCATGAAAAAATTGTCACAAACCTTTGTCAAGTTAAACAAGTCTTCTGAAAGGCCAGTTGTCAGAAAAATTGTATTCGTATTTCATTTAAAAAAGAAAAACTTGAAATAAGCTCATAACCTCTCCCCCACCACCTCAGAGTTCTTCTTATTATCTATACTTTTCTCATAGCATTCAAAATTACATTATTATCCCAATCATTTATGGAAATGTGTTGGCTTCCCCACCAACCTGAAAGACCTTTGCTGACAGATCCATGTTCAATTTATCTTAAGCTCCACAATGCCTGTTTGTTCATTTATTGTCTTTACAGGACTTTTTCTTCCTCCTTTGAAGCCCTGTGAAGGTTGTAGAAAGGTTAAGGTAATGAGGAAAAGGCTATTTGATTTGTGCAGTCTTTCACTAGTGCCTAACATTTACCACATACTTTCATTGTAAGTATTTTTTCTTCTCTACTGCATTACTAAAAGGGAAGCTTTATATGTTTCTTGGAGGAATGTTCTGCATGTTGCTCATCTTTGCCCCTCTCAAAGCTTTGAAGTGGAATGCTGTACATAATATTCACAGATGTATAAATGATTGAAAATAAATTAGATTAGAAGAATAAATATGGTCCACCATAAGATATGACAGCTGACAGCAAAGAAAGGCATTAGAATAAAAAAGCGTTTTTATTCATTAAACATTTATCAAATGCCTATTACATTTTTAAAAAGTGTGCAATGTGCTGAAAATAATAGGGCATATAATTTCCTTCAGGGAATAAGGCCAGTGATTATAATCCAAAGCTATAAAAGATTGTGTCTTGTTGATATCTCCATTTCCTAATTGTAACTTAGTATATGTCATATTGTAAAATGATTTTCACAATTAAAAAGTCTTCTTTAAGCCAATAAAGCCCTAAGAAATATAAAAGGTTATGAGTACATTAAATGGACCACACCATTCTAGAAAAATGAAGCATTACTCTACCATAACCATTTTTGAACACTTATAATCTAAATTTAGGTGTCTTTCCTCATATTTTTTGTGATGCATATCCCAAATGTTGTTAAATATGGATGCAAATGTATGAAAAGTATCATATTTCTGATGTTTTAAAATATGGCAATGTGCCATGTTTCTCATTCAATGACAGCACATGCTATTCACACACACACACACACACACACACACACACACACACACACACACACACACAATCTATCACCTAGTGATGGCCTAACTATAGTCACACTGTAACTCAGTGCATTGCTCACATCTTTATAATGATTGTGGTGTGAGGAATCTACTTCACTGCCAACCACATAAAACTGTAGCATATGTAAATCATATATGACACCTAATACTTCATAATGATAGTAAACTTTTACTGACTTATACATACTCCCCCCACCTCAATACCTTTAGATATGGCAATAGTACAAGATGATTATTGGAATATTCACACATGGCCTTTCGAAGTAATTTTACCCAGCATTTAAGATTGAGCAATTTATTCCACTATTATCTTCTTTCCTTTGGAAATGACCAGAACTCCAGCTGAATACCAAGTATACTTAATTTCCTTTCCTGTGGATAATTAAAAGATATAGTATCTGTAAAAGGGATAAATTTGACACTACTTAGAATATTGATGAGATGCCCAGTAATATTTAAACATTGTTTAAGTGAAAATTCACAATAAGAAAATGGGTCTGATTTAGGTATTCTTTAGATGGCATAGGATTATATAATAGTCCCACTAGTCTCTTGTATTATAGTTCATATAACTGACTAAAAAGTAAAAGCAGGTGGCATTATTGTGCATTACAGGCTATGCCCTATAGTCCACAACAGATTTACTAGAAATGGATTCTGATAATATTTGAGGAATAAGCTTCTCTCTTTACTTAAAAAAAGCTAACAAAAAATACCCATGGGTTTTATAGAAAACGTGTAATATCAAAAAGCAAAAATAACATTTATAAAGAGCATACTTTATTCCCAAACTCAGAAATTGCAAATGACTATGTCTTGGTATTCCTTTTGTGTGTGTCATGCACATTTGTATACTTCATATGGTACATACTTTAACTTTATGCCCCTAGGACGTGCATATACACACATATACATGTTTATGTTGTTAAATGTTAACAGGATCTGGACTCAATTAGGAGACAAACTCCAAGCATAGTTTTGAAGGCTTACTTAGCCACTGGCCAGCCCTCTAAAAGACACATTGATTAGGTTAACTGAAATGGAAAGACCCACCCTAAAAGTGAGCAGTACAGGGTTTGCGATTTAGCTCAGTCGTAGAGCACTGGCCTAGCAAGCGTAAGGCCCTGGGTTTGGTCCTTAGCTCCAGAAAGGAAAGAAAAGGAAAAGGAAAACAAAAGTGAGCAATACATTTCTTGGACTTGGTCCTGTACAAAAAAGGAAAAAGCTAAAAAAAAAAGCACATACACTCACAAATTCCTACTTCTTTTGGGGGGTTGCAGAAAGCTTTATTGATGGTATTCAAGAGAGTAAGGAGGGTTCCCTACGCCCCTTCTGTTATTATGGGGATCTGGGATGGAAATTGTGAAGGAGATGCTCAGTGTTTGGGGCCGAGTTGGGACAGGGACTCCTCAGCAACTGAGGACCTCTCTCTCTTGCTGTCAATGTCCTTGCTGGGGTGGGTGGTCCAGGGTTTCTTATTCCTTGGAGGCCATGTAGACCATGAAATCCACCACCCTGTTGCTGTGGCCGTATTCACTGTCATACCAGGAAATGAGCTTTACAAAGCGTTCATTGAGAGAAATGCTAGCTCCAGCATCAAAGGTGGAAGAGTGGGAGCTTCTGTTGAACTCACAGGACTCAACCTGGTCTTCAGTGTAAACCAGGATGCCCTTTAGAGGGCCCTCCGATGCCTGCTTCACCACCGTCTTGATGTCATAATGTTTAGCAGGTTTCTCCAGGCGGCATGTCAGATCCACAACAAATACACTGGGGTAAGAACATGAAAGACATTCCAGTGAGCTTCCCATTTACCTCTAGGATGACCTTGCCCATACATAGCCTTGGCAACACCAGTGGGTGCAGGAATGAAGTTCTTGGCTGCCTCACAGCCATCACACCACGGCTCTCATGAGGGGCCATTTATAGTCTTCTGAGTGGCATTAATGGCATGGACTGTGGTCATGAGCTCTTCCAAAATGCCCACATTGTCATGCATACACATGGCTGTGGAGCTAAGCAGTTGGTGACACAGGATGCATTGTTGACAAACCTGAGTTGTCATGTTTTTTATGGTTCACACCCATCACAAACATGGGGGCATTGGCCGAAGGAGCGGAGATAATACCTCTTTTGGTCCCACCCTTCAAGGGGGCCCCGGCCTTCTACATGGTGGTGAAGATGCCAGTAGACTCCTCGACATACGCAACACTAGCATCACCCCATTTGATGTTAGCAGAATCTTGCTCTTGGAAGATGGAGATGGGCTTCCCTTTGATGGCAAGCTTCCTATTCTCAGCCTTAACTGTGTCATTGAACTTTCCATGGGTAGAGTCATACTGGAACATGAAGACCAAGTAGTGGAGGTCAATGAAGGGGTCGTTGATGGCAACAATGTCCACTTTGCCAGATGCAGAGAAGGCAGCCCTGGTAACCAGGCGCCCAATATTGCCAAATCCTTTCACACTGACCTTCACCATCTTGTCTATGGGAAGAGACTTGCACTGCAAGAGAAGATGTGGCAGTCTCTGGAACAGGGAGGAGCAGAGAGCTTCCTACTTCTTAACTCTTGATAGATAAAATGTGAGCAGCTGCCTCAAGTTCTTGCTGCTATGACTGCCCTACCATCATGTACTATAACTGAGCTGTAAGACAAATAAACCTTTTCTCCTTTTGGTTGCAGTAAGCACTAAAGAAATTAATACATACAGCATATATGTAATAGTACTATGGAAATTCTCTTACTAACAGATGCAGTTGTCATCTTAAGTACATATACTGAATTGAAATGTATAAAAAGAACAGAAAATTCTTAGTCAATGGCATACTTATTTAAAGTGTGCTTAAAACCATTTAAGATGTTTTCAGTTTTCATTTATATAACTTCAGTAAACAAAATATTCTGTAACATGTTCTTCATCTTTCATAAAGAGATCTACTAGAAGAGTAATTAAGAAAATGGCATATTCATCTGGAACTCTCAATAAATATCTTTCAAGAAAGGTTTTATACTATTGCTAGCAATGTATGTGTCCTGCTCACTATCACTGTAATGAGGTGACAGGTTTGTGAGTGGATGGGCAAACATATATGTGTGTATGTATACATGCATACACAGACATATATATGCATATACATAAAACAGTTCCATGGATCATAATAAATAAGTCATTTTCATCCTCTTATTACTCCAATTTCTGGTTCTTGGTACCTGGTGAATTATCTTTTTATGTAACTCGTAATTACATACTCTGATACTTTTATTTCTTCTTAAACTTTGTCTAATTTTATTAATTGATTAAAGCATGTTCCTCATAATGAACTACAAAAAATGCTTGATTCTTAAAGTTTTAAAATGTCCTAGGCATAGTGACACCTGCATCTTATCCTAGCAGCTTGGGGAATGAGGGAGGAATATTGTAATTTTGAGGCTATCCTGGCTATATAGTAAGACATTTTCTCCAACAGCACATTAATAAATAGGAGTATTAATTTGCCAATAGCAGTCACAATTATATTATGAAAATTATTTAAATATATAGGAAATTATAAAAACCAGTAAAACATTGAGTATAACTATTGATCTTTTAAAAAATAAACATTATTCTCATAATATGTTTACAACTATTCTGTACTTGAAAATTAAATATTACAGATAATTCTCCCACCTCTCTTACCCAGAGACGTCAATGATCATGAATTTGGTGTATATCCATCCCATCATTTTCCTAAGTATAACAAATACTTAATCATGGAATATTTTATGATATTGCTTAGTCTGATTCATTCTTCAAATTCTTTTTGTTTTTTACACATTAGGCTTTTGAGCTCTATCTGTACTGATTATACAAATTCAGTAATTAACTGATAGCATTTTATTCATGTTCATTACATAAAGATCCAGTTCTCTCATTTCTCTTTCATAATATTCCAATTAATCAAAACTGCTCACTAATTGACTGTGATATTTTCTTCTTTTGGGAGCTATTATAAAATTTGATGTAACAATCAACATTGTGCATGAATATATGCCATTATCAGAGTTTCTATTCCTTGGTAAAATATCATAACAAAAGCAACATGGGGAGTAAAGGGCCTACTTCATATTTCAAATCTCAGCTCAAACTCCATTGTCCAGGGGAGTTAGAACAGCAACTGAAGCAGGAAAGGAACCTGGAAACAGGAACTCAAGCAGAAGCTATGAAGGAATGCTAAATAGTTGCTTGCTATGGCTCATGGATTGCTCTACCTGCTTTGCTACAGAATCCAGAACCACATGTTCAGGGCTAGCACAGTCCACAGTGAGCTTGGCCCTCTGACATCAACTACCAAGAAAATGTCCTGCAGACTTGCAGACAGGCCAATCTGATGGACACAATTCTTCCCTTCAGGTTCCCTCTTCTCGATGAGAGTAGCTTGTGCCAAGTTGATAAAAAGCTAGCCAGCACAGTATGAATGGGAGAAATTGAATCTTCTTGTGTGTGATATCATTTCAATGGGGTAAGACTGAAGAAAATGTTATTTTTGTTTTCCATTCAATACAACTTCTTTAATGGTACTCAAGATCATCAAACATTTACTCTCTCCCTCTCTCCTTCCTTCCCCTGCCCCCTCTCTTGTAGTGTGTAATTATTAAAAAAGCAATACATCTAACTAACACTGGATAGTCACCAGCAATGGTGGTACCCTCACCCCCATGGTCATCCCAAATAACCATGGTCCATCCAATTTCCCAAGCCATCCATCCCCTGCAGCTAGTCTGCCAAGACTGACTTTAAACCCAAGTCCCATAGAAAGAGAACTCCAGGATTATAATTTATCAGCCAGATTTATAACAATAAATTCTCAACCCCAAAAATGCCCACACAAAGAACTCAAAACTCAATTGATATAAATACGAGCTTCACACCAAGATTCTGCAAATATACCCTACATTACTCTATGATATCCATAGTTATCTATGGCTCTTTCAAGCCAGATGGATCAGGTTCATCTTCCTCTCCTATATGTTCCATCTTGTTTCTTCATCTTCATCTCTCCTGTCTGTCTGTCTCCTCTACCCCTCTCTAAAACTCTCAGCCTGCCTTCTTTTACCACTACCCAATCACAGATCTAGCTTTATCTTTCCCCTCCCTCACCTGCTTACCGACAGCAATCTACTCTCTCTCCCCCCCACCCCCCGGTGTGTGTGTGTGTGTGTGTGTGTGTGTGTGTGTGTGTGTGTGTGTGTGTGTGTGGTTCTAAGCTATGGAAAATATAATTAAATGCCCGTAACTGTTATGTACAAATCAGTGCCTTTGTAAAAAAAAAATTTTGTGTACTGTCGTGTTGAAGCAAATGTACTATTTCCAATTAGCTTTGAAATCATGTAATCTCTTTATGGCATCTCCCGTAAATATTATGTTACCTTCTAATTTCCAACATTATTTATAAGGTTCCTTCACAGGGATATTTCTTATTGGGATTTTCAAAGATTTAGCTTTCAATTTTATTGACTGGCTTTGCCATTTTCTGTTCATTAATTCTTGCTTCTGTTTTATTATCTCTTCTTCCAAGCTCCTTTTATGGATGTCCATAAGATTAAACATCATAATTTTATGATACAAGTCTTTAAAAGTTCAGTCTCCCCAGGTTTGCTTCTTTTTTGCTTTAGTTGTTTTTCTTTTTATCAGATAACCCCATGCCATATGATTTGTATGAATCTAATTTGCTATAGTTTAACCCATGTGTTTTAAACCTGACTAGTCTCAAATAGAAAGTACTCTGACTGTAAGCTTTCAAAATAGGTCAATAAAGGTTATATGGCTGATATAGAGCCACTTTGTTCCCTAACAAGTGTTAAGTAGGATGTAGGGAGATGCACAGACACTCTTATGTAAGCAGTTTTAATTGCATAGTTGGTATGTAAATGCAATGCATTGGTCATATACTTAAATGCCTGGAGAAGCACATGGAATGTATTAGGTATCTAGTGATACTTGCTTTCCCCTTTCTCTCACTGTGCTCTCTAAATGCATCTTAATTTGTACAGTTCTCATCTCTTATCACAAAAGCTACTTTGTGCAATAAATGAAAATACAACTAGTCCTAACGCAGATTATAAGGGACTGTGAAGTCCTCAGCAGTAAATGAGATATCTATATCACATCTCTTCATTCCAAGATCATAATTGAAGAGGTGCATGAAAGACTGAAGAACCAGAGTTTTCGGAGGACTACTGCAAAATAGTGTTATTTAGATATGACCAAGGAGTTACACATACAAAGTCACAGTAACTGTAGCTGCATCTTCAAGGTCTGCACAAGATCAAGCCAGCTAAAATTCCAGCATAAATTGGGGTTTTCTAAGTGCCTCCTATATCTCTGAAACTATTGTCAGTTGAAATAGGAGAAAACGTCAGTTCTCTTCAGAGATATACTCCCTGATGAGTTGCTATGGCTCCACACCCATGTACATATTGGGACCACTAAATGAAATCAGTGAGATAAAAAAATTATTGCATTGAATTGGAAGGGAGAAGTATCAGAAGCATATAGGAGGGGCTGGAGGTATGAGAGTTGGGAGGTATGTTTGATAAAAGGTAATATATATATATACATATATATGAATGTATCAGACAATAAATTAAAAATGTATACTTAAATATCTGTGAAATAAACAACATAAAATTTCATTTCTGTAACTATATAACGTAATGTGCTGGTGAAATCGTCATCTATATAGGTGTACTCATGTCTCAACACTGAAAGGTTTTATGGTGGGATTTTAATAGACAGTGACTAGATTTGAGGTATTTTATACTTTTACTAGATTTGGTACAGTCTAAGATATCTAGCTGACCAGTTGCCTGTAAGGCACATTTTAGCTGCTTTGGTGAATGAGGCATCCAATGCTTATTTAACCTGAAAGAAATTAGAATCTACAAGGTTTACAGAAAGTGTGTCCAAGATGGGTGTATTTTCTAAATTGGTCATGTATTTTCAGTCCATTCAGGCAAGCACTGCCATCAAGAACTTACTGTGCAATTTAGAAGCAGGAAATTGGCATGCACTTCTAAAATAAACTGATTGGTTGTCATAAAACACATTTGTGCAAGTCCACCTAGGGATGGTTTTAAGCAAAAGCAAAGGTTTTGCTTGTTCCTCTATAATCCAGAAGTGCAAGATATTCAGTAGAAAATATGGAAATGTTTCTATGCAGAATCTAAATATTCTGATATAAGTTTGAATTAACTATGTGTGTCATCTTTAAATAGCAAGAAATCAATATTATTTTAAGAATCGACTGAGTATAAAATATATCATACGTTAAATTATTCATGAAGTTATAACTTTTCAAAGCTGAAATGCTTGTAGCTTTACCCTCATCACACTAAAAACTATCTAGAACTTGATATTCTTGACAAATCACAGTAACAACAACAACAAAAAAAAAACAACAAAAAAATTGATTAGGGATGTTGGTAATAGGAAGATTATATCCTAATCTGATTAGCTACATTTATACAAATAAAATCAGTCTTCTAGGAAAGTATTAAAAATGAATTATGGCTGATTTACTTGAAAGATCATTGAGAAAATATTAAAAACATAAGAAGTCCAATATTTAACAACATATCTGGCTTCAAATTTCTAGATTTAGCCCTTAATTATATAATATTATCATTTCTTTGAACTATGGTTGGACATTGTTAAAAATGGTATGATCTAATTATGAACTTTTATTTTACTTTTAATTTACTTTTACTTTATTTTTTAGTTTCATTTTAATCTTTTTTATAGTCCAGATTTATCCCTCACCCAATCCACCCTCTGACTGTTCCACATTCCATACCTCCTCTTCCCCCATCTCCTCGAGGATGTTCCCAAGATCCCCCACACCCCACCCAACCAGACCTCTGCACTCACTCCCTGGGGTCTCCAGTCCCTTGAGGGTTAGGTGCATTTTCTCTGAGTCCAGATCTGGAAATTCTCTGCTGTATATGTGTTTGGGGCCTCATCTCAGCTGGTGTATGCTGCCTGGTTGGTGATCTAGTGTCTGAGAGATCTCAGAGGTCCAGGTAAATTAAGACTGCTTATCCTCCTACAGGGTTGCCCTCCTCCTCAGCTTCCTCCACATTTTTCGTAATTCTACCAGAGTGGTCAGCAGCTTCTGTTGATTGGGTATGTGCAAATATCTGCATCTGACTCTTTCAGCTGCTCGCTGGAGTTTTCAGAGGGCAGTCATGATAAGTCCCTTTTTTGAGTGCTCCATAGCCTCAGTAGTAGTGTCAATCCTTGGAGCCTCCTTTTGAGCTGAATTGCCCTTTGGGCCTGTCACTGGTCCTTTTCCTCAGGCTCCTCTTCATTTCCATCCCTGCAGTTCTTTCACACAGGAACAATTATGGGTCAGCATTTTGACTGTGGGATGGCAACCCCATCCCTACACTTGATGCCCTCCCTATCTTTCTGCTGGAAGTTGACTCAATAAGTTCCTTCTCCCCACTGTAGGCCATTTCATCTAAGGTCCCTCGCTTTGAGTCCTGAGAGTCTCTCACCTCCCAGGTCTCTGGTACATTCTGGAGGGTTCCCCCACCTCCTACTTCCTGAGGTTGCCTGTTTTATAAGTTCTACTATGTAATCTTATGAATGAATATTACAATATTTACTGTAGTTGGAATGTTTTATCAAAGATACCCCAAACTTATGCATTTTGCATGACTTAAATGCAGTGTTCATTTAATAACAACCCTCCATTTCCCATTACCTATAGCCACTGAAACATCGCTACTCTCCTCTGCACTTTGGTTAGACTACTTTAAGCAGCTCAGAAAAAGGTAATTTTACAATACATTCTACTCTTTGGCTTAATCCATGTAGCATAGTATTCATCGGGTTTATACATGTGATAGGATATGATATGGCTTCTTTTTTGTTTTTCTGTAAATTTGAAGACTTTTCATCTCATACATTTCATCTATATTTCACATTTTCCTCAGATATTTACTTGTTCTTAAATGTATATGCTTTTATCACACCTTGGAAGTTGCTACTAATGCCACAAGGCACATATATATGCAATTACCTCAAAAATACTAATGTGGGGCTCTGAACCATAATAGTTTTTATTTTTAATATTAGAAGGAACCTCCCTACTAGTTCCCCTGGGTGCAGAAACTTCTCATATTACCACAAGGGCTCCACAGCCTTGTCAACAAGTAGTAACTTGTGTTTGAATAAGTAATGTTCTCCACATTATCAAGAATTTGAACACTGGGTGTCAAGCTAGTGGTACTGTTTTGGGGGCTTTCAGCATTCTGTCATTGAGGGAAGAAGTATGTTACCCTGGGCAGCCTTTAAGACCATAAAGCCATGTCCTACAACCAGTTCCTCTCTCTGCTTCTTGTTTGTAGTTCAAGCTATGAAGTCACAGATTTTATGCCCCAGCTGCAATGTATGCAGCTGGCTGTCATGCTGTCCCCAGGATTACAGACTCTTATACTTCACAGATGTAATAAGAAAAAAGACAAACAAAAAAGAACAAAACTCTTCCTGCTATAAGTTGTCTTACTCATGATGTATTACTACTGAAAGAGAAAAGTAATAATACACTCTAATAATACACTCTACTTTTAGTTTACTAATAACCATCCCTGCAGATGTAAATTGTGGTTTTGAAAGGCATTTCCTTGGTTTGCATTAATGTTGCCAAACATCTCTATTGTCACATCTGTGACAAGGGTAGTCTGTATAGCACAGGCTGTTGGACAAGATGTGGATATCTATTTACAAGAGTAGAATTAGACCTCCTAAACTTGTATTTTACAGAAAAATCAAGTCCAAATGGATTAATAGCTTAAAAATAAAACCCAGTACTATAAAAAGCCCTAGACAAAAACATTAGGGTAAAACTTCATGGTAATAATGTTAGAAATTTCTTCACAATAATATTGAAAATGCACTAAATTTGAGCAGAACTAGGCAAGTAGGTTAACATCAAAGTATGAGGCTTCTAAACAGCAAAGAAAGCACGGTGTTGGTGAAAAATGTACAGAATAGGGAAACATAAACAGCAAAAACAAACAGCCTGATCTGAAATGGGCAAAGAATTCAAACAGATAATTCTCCAAGGAATTGGGTGTATTGATGTTTTACTCTTTGATTGATTTGTGCTCCTTTTCTCACAGGGTAACAAGAGTTGTGCGTGTTTTCCTCACAGGAATGTTGTAAAGATGGCTGAATTAGGGAATGATTTTAAAGGGTTGGCCTGAGAGTGCACATAATTCAACTTAGAAGTAAACACAAACATGCCTCTTCAGTATCACATATACACTAAAAGGCACTCAAGAAGATATAGGACAAATGTCTGACTGTCACTAGAGTCACTGGTTCTGAAAAGCTCTCAGGGAGAACTTTCCCTCGGGATGGAGACCCTCCAACTCCAAAGACCAGACCGAGACACCACAGGATGTAATCAGCAAGAGGATTTGGTTTATTGTTGGGATACACAGGCACAGACACCTGCGGGCGCTTCAGTCACTCGGGGGACTGGCGCGCCCCACGGAACCAAGGATGGGCTTTTATAGGATTTTGGGGAGCAGAAGCAAGCATACAGAAGCAGATGCATGGTTACAGGGATATAATTGGTGGATTCTAATATGGCAAGGGTTTAGCCCGGGGGCAAGTTTCCTAGCTACCTTCCTGAAACATAAGGACTGACTCGGCCCCCCAAGGGTTCAGCCCGGGGGCAAGTTTCTTAGCTACCTTCTTGGAACATAACGGCTGACTCGGCCCCCCACCAGGGTGTGGGACCTCTCCCGGGGCTTTTCTCATTGTCAGGTGCTCAACGGCAGTCCTCCTGTTGCCAGGCCTTCAACCAAACACATCTTGTTTGGCAGCCGCTGTGTACTCAGTGTTCTAACCTTTCCCTGAACCAGTCATCTTAAGTACAGCCTTGCAAAATGGCGTTACTGTTGCTAAGCTGGGGTCTTTCATTCCCCCATTTTTTTTGCTAACTTTGAGTGAAATCTTTCACTCGACTTGGTCAAGAAATTTCTGTCTGGTGGGGGCTTATTCCCCCCACTGACTCTAGGCCACAAAAGGGCTAGGAGGAGCCACGTAGGAGTTTTAACTTTAAGGGGTTTGGAGTGTGCTGAACTCTCCATGTCTGGGGTGTAGTGTTGTGATTAGTCAATTTCTCAGACCGGACTGCCTTGACGTGTGGTGCGTGGATCTAAGCCAAGACTCCGTCTACCTTTAGGGCGGTCGGGGTAGTCAGGAGGACGGTGTAGGGTCCTTTTCACCGTGGCTCGAGATTCTTGGTCTGGTGTCTGTGTACCCACACGGTGTCTCCAATCTGGAACGGGTGTGGCACCACCGGATGCTCAAGCTTGTCCTGGTAAGCAGCGGCCAAAGGTCTCCAGACGTCTCTCTGTACAATCTGTAGGGCCTGTAAATGGGCCCTCAGAGAAGGGCTGTCAGCAAAATCAGCAATGTTTGAATCAAAGAAATGGACAAATGGGGGTGGTGTTTTATATATTATTTTAAAAGGAGTTAGACCATGGGGGCCCGGGGTATTCCGGGCCCGATATAGAACTAGGGGAAGGAGGGCCACCCAATCCTTTGAGCCAGTTGCAAGCGTTAGTTTGGATAAAGTCTCCTTAATTGTTCTATTTATGTGTTCTACCTGACCTGAACTCTGGGGTCTATAGGCACAATGTAATTTCCAATCAATCCCCAGCAATTTGGCCACCAACTGACTTACTTGGGAGACGAAAGCGGGCCCGTTGTCTAACCTCAACGCTTGAGGCATGTCATACCTGGGAAAGATTTCCTCGAGGAGCTTCTTGGTGACCATTTTTGTAGTCTCGTGCTTTGTGGGGAAGGCTTTGATCCATCCTGAGAAGGTGTCTACAAACACTAGGAGATACTTGTATCCATATATACCTGGTTTAATTTCAGTAAAATCAATTTCCCAATGGATGTCGGGACGGTGTCCCCTAGGACGAACTCCTTGTCCAATCCTGGTCCTTCCCGGGTTAACCTGAGCGCACACTTTGCAACTCTCAGTCACCTTTTGTATCGCTTTGTCCCGATTCAAAAAACACAGATTTATCTCTTCTCGATCTAGTAAGGTTTTCATCTTCTTAAACCCCAATTGGGTTAATTTATGTAAAAAGGAGATCAATTCAAAAGTCCTTTGTAGACCCACTGTTTTAGTTGAGGGTGGTAGATGGCCCCCATTTTTTTTAGGAGCTCTATGTCCTCATGGGCGTAAACCCAACTGGTTTGTCCCACTGGTGGGGGCGTGGGTTGGTCTGGGCTATTTAAGGGCAAGATTTGTTTGTTCATGGCCGCTTTTTGCGCCGTGGCATCGGCCAGCCAGTTTTTTTGTGCCTCTGGGTTGTGCCCTTTCTGGTGTCCTGGACAATGTATAATACTCAGTCTTTTGGGCAAGAATAGGGCTTCTAAGAGGGCCAGAATTTTAGCCATATCTTTACCCTCAGATGTGAGCAGCCCCCGCCTCCGGTAGATCTCCCCGTGGATGTGTGCCGTGGCAAAGGCATAACGGCTGTCTGTATATATATATATATATATATATATATATATATATATATATATATATATATTTAGCCTCTTACCTTTTGTCATCTTGAGCGCCTGAGTCAAGGCGATGAGTTCAGCCCGTTGTGCGGAGGTACCAGCAGGCAGGGCTTTCGCCCAAATCACTTTGTCCTCCGTAGTGACCGCAGCTCCAGCCTTTCGCTCTCCCTCTGCCAAGAAGCTGTTATCATCTGTGTACCATGTGTGGTCAGCATTCTGAAGAGGCTGGTCCGATAGGTCCGGCCTGGTTCCATGTACTTCTGCGAGGATTTGTAGGCAGTCATGTTGTTCTGTCTCCTCTGGTAGAGGAAGCAAGGTGGCAGGATTGAGGGCGACTACGGGCCCAAACTGAACCCGTTCTGCATCCAGTAACAAGGCTTGGTGTGAGAATTAGAGAGCCAGCGGTCTGGGGGCTGCTTTACCAAGGCCTCCACTGCATGGGGTGCTAGGATGGTGAGTGGCTGTCCCAAAGTCAATTTTCCAGCATCCTTGATCAGGACAGCAATAGCAGCCACCATCCTTAGGCACGGTGGCCAGCCGGAGGCCACAGGGTCTAATTTCTTAGACAGGTAGGCCACAGGGCGTTTTCAGGGTCCCAACCTTTGTGTTAGGACCCCTTTAGCATACCCCTGTTTCTCATCGATGAACAGTTACTGAGCAAATTGTAAGGGTTTGGAACAGTCGGATGAATATCTTCTATCCTCTTGTTGACCTTTTTCAAGTCTTGTATTGGCCTATAAGCTCTAGTGCCGGGTTTCTTAACAGGCAGAAGAGGCGTATTCCAAGGCGACCGGCAGGGGACTAGGATGCCTTGATCTAGAAGCCTCGTAATGTGAAGCCTTATACCTTGATAAGCTTCATGTGACAGGGGGTATTGTTTTATGGAGACTGGAGTTGTAGTGGCCTTTAACTGTATAATTAAGGGGGGCTGTTGGAGCGCCAACCCCATCCCACCAGTCTCTGCCCAAGCCAGTGGAAAATTCGTGACCCAAGTGTCTATTTCTAGGGATTGTGGCTTGTCCTGTCCCGGTTCATATAGTCTATATTCATCCTCTAGTTGTAGGGTTAGAACTTGAAGGGGAGTTCCGTGGGGGCCAGTTATTCGGGCCCCTCCTTCCTCAAAATGAATTTGTGCTTTTAGTTTGGTGAGCAGGTCACGGCCCAGCAGAGGGTACGGGCAGTCCAGAACATGTAAGAAGGAATGGGTCACCTTACCAGTAGCCAGCTGAACCCAGCGGTCCGTAGTCCATCGGTATTGTTTCTCACCAGTAGCTCCTTGTACCCAGGCCGTCCGGTCGCTGAGTTGTCCTGAAGCTTGAGTGAGGACTGAATGCTGGGCTCCTGTGTCTATCAGGAAAGTAACCGGCTGCCCCCCAACTTAAGCGTTACCCTGGGCTCGGGGGGGGGGGGCTCCTGGCCCTGACCTCCCTAATCTTTATCTAGAGCCAAGAGGGAGGTTCGTGGTCGAGGCTTTCGGGGTCCGCCAGGCTTCTTGGGGCACTCTCTGGCCCAGTGCCCTTTCTCTTTGTAATAGCCACATTGATCTTTATCCAGCTTCAGCCCCTTTCGAGCTCCCCCCTATCTCCCTTCCTTTTTTGGCCCTGAACTACGGCGGCCAAGATTCGACTCAATTCTTTGTTTCTTTTTTTATCTCTCTCTTATTAAAAATCTTTTTAGCTTCTTTAAGTAAATCCTGTAATGTATAGCCCTGCAAATTTTCTAACCTCTGTAACTTAGTCCTGATATCTGGAGCAGCCTGCCAGATGAAGGACATAGAGACACTCGTCATTTGTCCTGGGTCATCTGGGTCATAGGGAGTGTACATACGGTAGGCCTCCTTAAGTCTCTCTAGAAAGGTGGAGGGAGTTTTCCCCTGCTTCCTGTAATACCTGTTTTACCTGAGCCAAATTAGTAGGGCGTCGTATAGCCCCTCGGAGACCCGCTAGAAGCAACTGGCGATAAAGGCGTAGGTGTCCCTTACCTTCAGCTGTATTAAAATCCCAGTTTGGTCCTCAGGCAGCTGGGTGGGACGCCCATCATCTCCCAGAACATGCTTTCTGGCCTCTAGGAACACTCTTTGTTTTTTTTTTTTTTTTTTTTTTTTTGAGGTTAAGAGGGACTGTAAGAGCTGTTGGCAGTCATCCCAAGTAGGCTGGTGGGTAAGTAAAACAGATTCTATTAGGTCGGTGAGTGCCACCGGATCTTTGGAGAAAGAAGGGTTGTGTTGTTTCCAATTGTAAATGTCAGCTGCTGAAAACGGCCAGTATTGGGTCTGGCCACCGGTTCCCTGTCTAAGTGGGAAAGCCTGGGAGGTTGAATCTGGCATCACCTCGAGCTTATTGCGCAATCTCCCTGCGACAGGGGAGAAACCCTTATCAGACTGTGGCCCGGCAACTGATCTGGCCGGCGGCTCTGCCTCCTCCGTTTTAGCCGGGCCTGTCAGAGAGAAGATCTATGAGAGGGGAGTTTGGGTCTGCCGGGAGGACAGGTTTCTTAGTTCACAAAGGTAGAGAGAGAAAGACATGGCCGGCGGACCGGGCGGGGCCGAGGGGACAGGCTGGGGGTTGAGGGGAGGCCAATTCGGGTCCACGAAGGGTTCCGCCCGGGGGGGGGGGTTAAGGCAAGACTCTCTCAAGTGATAATATAAGAAACCTGGTCAGGATGTCCGTGGACGACCCAATCTTTAACCTGTAAAATAATGATCTTATTAAATGTGTCATTCACTGGCCATCCTGCTCTGAAAGTGGGCCACTCGGATGTGTAGAGAGTCTGTCATTTTCCTTTTTTTTTTTTTAACCTCGACGGACTGGTTGTGTGCCTGGTCGTGGACGTCTTTCTAATGATCAAGAGTGAGACTTAGGGGCGTTGTTAGGGACTGTCCCATGTTAGTTCTAAGGAAGATTAGAACACAGAGAAAACAAACAACACCAACAGTCAAACAAACAACAGACAGGCGTGCTGCACGGCTTTGGTACCAAACTGAAAGCAAAAAGTCAGATGGAGGTGGCAAAGGTCCGGGGCCCTCTGAAAGCCAAAAATACAGACAGAGGTGCCGTTAGTCCGGATCTTTCTCCTCTCCCAGATTGGGCCCCGAAAAGTCGGGCCCCAACACCCTTGGAACGTCTTCCAGGGCTGCGGGGCGAGAAGTCCGAGCTCGTCAGCTCCTTCTTCGTCCCGCCCAAATTCCAAACAACCTGGCTGAGCGCTC